>NC_134836.1:87518370-87819744 GCF_004210375.1 Tachypleus tridentatus | reverse complement strand
AAAACAGAATGATCTTATGAATGCTGTACACAACAAAAACAAAAATAATTAATAGTCTGTTTAGAACATATTATGATTGCCTATATTCTCAAGAACAAACAAATTTTGAAGCTTTTGTTTATTATTAACGTTTAATTTGCAAAAAACCTAGTAAATCTTCGAAGCTTTTGGGGTAAAGCTTGTTTGTCTTTTAAATTTAGCGCAAAGCTACTCCAGGGTTAACTGTGCTAGCCGTCCCTAATTTAGCAGTGTAAGACTAGAAGGAAGGCAGCTAGTCATCACCACCCACCGCCAACTCTTGGGCTACTCTTTTCCCAACGAATAGTGGGATTGGCCGTTACATTATAACGCCCTCACGGCAGAAAGGGCGATCATGTTTGGTGCGACGAGGATTCGAGCCCGCGACCCTCAGATTACGAGTCAAACGCCTTAACCCACTTGGCCATGCCGGGCCGGGGTAAAGCAAAATTAAGGATTATAAACGAAAAACTGAATAGACCTGTTTGTATCCGCAGAAGTATTTTAAGTCACAATTTCTTGAGTATAAATATCATGTTACATCCATGAGACTTACTCCATGTTAAAACCTTATACATGTTCAGAATCACTACATATATTGGGAATAATGTTGATATTCACGAAATAAATGTTATGTGACGTATTGTACGCTTGGCACATTTTCTTACAATTAATTTTGTGTTAGTTACATAATATTTCTTTATATTATTAGTTATAAAATGTATATTTTAGATACGATATAATGTGTTTTTATAATTACGTAATTTGAAAGCGCTATGTTTGTTTTTTTGAGATATTACGGATATTAAACCGCAACGCAGCCTTTTTGTTGTCATGGTCAGTGCTTTTCAGTCCACTCAACTTATGTTGCTGGCAATCATACTAAGCGAAATACATTATTTTCGTTAGTTACATAAAAAACTTAAGCTATAGCAGCCTTTTCTTAGGTGTTAGATATTATAATTTATCCTGGACGAGCCTCCGGTTTATTATGTTACGAACTACGATTTCAAATAGTCGGGGATTTTAATTTTAATTTACAAGTTAATTGGATGTTGATATATATTTAATTTATGACATTTGCCAACAAGATTGATGCTCAAGGTTTCTTTCTTAACACAAATATATTTTAATATACAAACAATAATGCAATTTATAATAACGGTTATTACAAATAATGATTTATATACACAAATTTTTCAAACAATACTGAGTTTTTTTTTTCTGGTCTGGAACTGAATATTTTATCAATGGTTCGCGATGAGAGAATTACTTTTGAGTTAATATCAGTACGGTTCTCTCAACGGATAGCTAGCTAGCTATCTATTCTTGGCTGGCCTCACGCCGTTTAAAAGCTTATCTTTCTCCGACGAAGATATCTAATGTTTTTGTAGAAATACCAACATCCAAAGTTAATTCACTGAAATTAAACGATTTATAATATTTGAAATCTATAAACGTTCCTGGTCAAGTATTTGTATTTTCCCGATTAATAAGCGTCAACCACAGTTATAGCCTCCAAGGTTTAAACATACTAACCGTAGCAAACTAACAATATGTATATATATAAACTGTCTCTTGGCTCTTGGATTTATAAACTTCATGTAAGGTCCTCAAAAGTTTAGTTGCTAATAATACTGCAGTCACTAGTATTTTACATACACACATAGTACTTTGTTAATTATTACACTCGAGAATTTTCTACAGATTTAGAGAACAGATGGGAATTTCGTAACACACATGTAATAAATACTATATGGTACATGAATTTCTAAATATTTATTTAACTAAAACATCGATATTAAAATAAATACATAAGAGTAAATCTGTTACACAAGCTAATTATGTAACCCATAAACCTTTTATTTTGTTTACAGTAAATGTGCTTCTTTTGGTGAATTAAGCGTTTATGAACTTAAATACTCCCACTTGACTTATTATATACACGTTTGTGACGATTTAAATTTGGTAGTCGTTATGATATGGTTAGGTACATCAAAAGAGGTAATTTTATAAATATGTTTTGCCTCTTGTTTTTTAATGGTGTTGCAATTCAGAAAAGTAGTTTTAACTATGAGATAGATCTGTATTTGGGCCCGGCATGGCCAAGCGTGTTAAGGCGTTCGACTTGTAATCCGAGGGTCGCGAGTTCGAATCCCGGTCGTACCAAACATGCTCGCCCTTTCAGCCGTGGGAGCGTTATAATGTGACGGTCAATCCCATATTCGTTGGTAAAAGAGTAGCCCAAGAGTTGACGGTGGGTGGTGATGACTGGCTGCCTTCCCTCTAGTCTTACACTGCTAAATTAGGGACGGCTAGGACAGATAGCCCTCGAGTATAGGTGTGCGCGAAATTCAAAACAAACAAACAAACAAACAAGATCTATGTTTTGTGTTGTTCCGTTTCTGATTTTATCATGTCCATAATTCCTTGTCGTTATAGGCACATTTTATTCTCAGAAAGGAAGAGTATTCAAAAAGTTATTCTGGACCGATATACAATTTAGATACAATTTACTGAATAGTCAAATAATGCAAGTACTTTTGTAAATTGATTTAATTTGACCCTAGTTATTTACCTAAACGTTAATTCTACGCATACTTTAAAGGTTAATCCATTGGGAAATGGTATACGGTGCAAAGCAATTATAAATGAATGCCTTTCCTTATAAGGCAGGATTTTAGTTTCAGTTCTAATAAAATACTTCATTTATATTGATTTTCTAGGGCAAAAGAGACAACCATATTATTTAGACAGTTGTGATAACTAATATTTTAAAACACTTCACAATAAATAACAATAATAACTATATCTTTTTATTTTCTGAGGGATTACCCTAGCAGAGCCATATGACTACGGCGCTATCTACTTTACGGGACCAGCAGGACCATATAAAGTCCAACGTTATGCAGCAAATGTCAGGGAAAGAAAACGCATGTTGAGTATCAACAGCGCATTTGAGGAACTTCGATATCATGTTCCTACTTTTCCTTTCGAAAAAGGCTTTCCAAAATTGATACCTTGAGATTAGCTATCTCTTACATCGCCCTCTTGCGAGAGATCCTGGTTTCAGAATATGATCCTATGACGCACATACAAAAGTGTCTGAAAGGAGAATTAAGAGGAGAAAACTCAGAAGTGTGGAATACAAGTGGTAAGTTATATTTCTACTTATAACTATTTATCCTTAGTAATTCTAAAATTCTGTCGTTCTTAGATAACTTCCGATACCTTCAACTAGTTAAAGGTTAATATTTATACATTTTGCTTTCACGTGTCCAATATTTTAACATTCATCAGAAGAACCTTTACGTAATTATAAATGTAAAGAATTAATTGTAAAAGCTTCTATGTTAAAGAATGTGGCAAATAGCCAATCAATAGATGAATAAACAAGGATGAAAAGAGTGTATTTCTCTCTTTAATCTTTTACTTGTTGTTAAGATAGATTTACCCTAATGCTGCAAAACCAGTAATATCTTTACAACATCCATAGTTTTGTACCAGGATTATGCCTGATCTAATGATGAAAACATAAACGCACGTGTACTAACTATTCATACCTAATGAACAAAGGTAAACTGACTATACAGATCAGAACTAAAAAATAACTGAAAATCATGGATGCTAATTTTATACGAAAACCCGATAAAAATAAATGCAACGTCAGAGCTCGATACACAAGGAAACTAAAACTAATAATTGAAATGCTTTCAAACTTCGATCAGATACATTTGTGCTGACAATAGTTTCGAGAGTAACTTTAACAATATCGCAAGAGATATGGTTTGACAGGCTTAGATTTTCATAGATTAGTCCAAAATCCACATTTTAAGCTATTAATTCAAAAAATTAACAAATCTAAAGTAATAATGTTCGAAAACCTTTAAATACTATAACTAATAACGTTAATCAAACTAAGTCTATAATTTATATAAAGTTGAATATATATAATTTTATGGCTTAGGTCCATTATCGTAAAACTTCAAAATATTCATAAACTATGTCAGAAATAAGTATATTTATAGTATATTATAAATTAATTTAATCCTGTTTAATGTTGAAATGTGAAGAAAGTCGGTATTAAAACACTAACTGTAGTGTATTCGTTCAACTAACAGTTTTTGAAACAGCGTGAACAAAAGACTTCGGAAAAATACTCAATATTTCTACTTAATTAATATTTATATTTTGTTTGTTCTGAATAGACCTGACAGCAAGACTTTGTTGGATCAACTGGGAAAACTTGGGAGTTAATCCTAATTATCGAAGTGTACTTACCACTCAGTCTATGACAGCAGATTCATTGTCTTGTTGCAATAGCACATGACGTCGTGCTGATGTCACTTATTTGTTAGCGTGCAATAATATTATTATTTCGCTTTGACGTTTTGGCATACCAAGTTTACAAAAAATATAGAATTAGAACGAGTATAACATTAGTGGTAAAATATAGTACAAGCTTTAGTTATAAAAAGTATTTACAATTGTCTAAATATTTTTAACGTTTAACAAGATTTGTCAGTTCTAGTTAATCAAATGTTATCGTTTGCTGTTGTTCTTTCAATAATGTGTATCAAAAAAGTAAAATAACCTATCAATAAAAAGAAATAAAATGTGTAATTTTTCACCTACGTTTATTTTGTTTGTATCAATAAAGAATGATGCTAGAAAACTAGTTACGTAAGACTTTAGTAAACATATATTCCTATTTACAGTATTTTTGAGGTCCGGCATGGCTAGTTGGTTAAGGCATTCGACTCGTAATCCAAGGGTCTCGGGTTCGATTCCATGTCACACTATACATGCTCGCCCTTTCAGCCGTGGGGGCGTTATAATGTACGGCCAATCCCACCATTAGTTGGTAAAAGAGTAACCCAAGAGTTGGCGGTGGGTGGTGATGACTAGCTACCTTCCCTCTAGTCTTACACTGCTAAATTAGGGACGGCTAGTGCAGATATCCCTAGAGTAGCTTTACGTGAAATTCAAACCAAACTACAAACAGTATCAGTGAATCAGTAGCATCGCTGTAATCATTTTTCACAATCGATTTTCTTACTTGAATTCTTTATATGAACCAAATAGCTCTCTCTTTCCTTCTTTAAAACTCTGAATATTTTGTTTTCTAATCTCACTATCCATAATTTATCTGAAAGCGAAGTGACTGATTGTTCAATACTTTATCCAGAATTCCAGGAACTACTTATGACCACCGTACAGCATTTTTATATAAATGTTGTATAACTATATAATAAACAAAGATCCATATGTCTGACTATAATTACATAACCACCACCATCAAGAAAAAATGCGATTTAAACAGTTATAGCAAATTGTAGAGGGATAATTCCTAAAAATAAACGTAGCAGAGGTAGAATTGGATATTTCATCTGTGAATAGTATTTATCACACGTTAGTGAAAAACTGATAGAAACACAAAAGAAAAACACTAATAATTTACTAGTAGTATAGTATAGTAAAATGCTAAATTAGCACTAAATTACCACACTTAAACGCCTTAAGATCTTGGCACTTCATGTTATTGTAATGTATTTTAAAGTTGCATACCGAGCAACAGAGACTAGACTAACTGCCTCAAACTGGTCTCTCTATGCCCAGTAATTACTGCAAATGGTATAACCCTAAAGGTAGATAATTACAGTGAAAGAAACTTAACGTTACCGGGTATATCCTATTTCGTCATCTACCTAAAGTTAAAAACCAGTAGTTTTATCATAAGATTTTAGTGGAGGAAGGAGGGGGTCCCAGATGATTCAATCAACAACGTTCCACATCTTTTTACTATTTACTATCCATAGCCAGTTAAGGTTATGGAAGCAGTCCTCTTCAATGCCAGATAACTGTACAGATGACCGAAACAAACAGAAAATAGAATTGTTTAGTTCTTCACATCTAGAAAGTAATAAACTAGGATGAGTGCCTTGATCTTACATTCCTTTCTTCCATCATTGATAGTGTTCTATATGATGCCGTTTATTGACCATAGTTGTGCAATTCAATATCTACTGAAGGAGGCTTTGTGTAATACACTAAAGTCAAGGTTTCTCTACCCCTTTTATATGCTTTCTAAAGTTTATTAAGGTACCAGTTTGATTAATCCTCAGATATACAGGACCAATTAAGATGTTTACGAATGGTGTATAATAAATTCCTGGTTGTAATTGCATCTCACGGAGGAAATGGCTTATACAAATGAGCATGTGACTGGATGCTTTGTCTTGAAGACGGTATAACCAACTGACATTGAATTTGTGCAAAGAGAATATATTTTTACGGTTATACAATCTTGTTCAGGCGTCAGTCTTACGGTAATTAAAGCTTGTCTCGAAATTTTTATCTATTCTTCAGTTGTTTAAGTTATCATTATAACTGTAAGTTTCAGCTACATTTAATCCCTGTGTTATTTTTAAAATATTTTCTCATCGATATGACTTTAATAAATCACCAATAGTATGATTCGTCTAGTGTAAAAATTTGTTGCAGGCTAAATATCAGATGTTTAGGTTTTTATGACTGGTGTTTTCACACCGTAATGTGATTTACGAGAAACTTGTGAAGATAGCTTTTTAGATCTAGCTCTGTGCAAATTATCTGACTTACAGTTAAAGGGAAAACTTCTGCTTTAGCTGCAATAAACTATTTTGTCGTTAGGTTTCTTCTGGGAACAAGGGGCTTAAACCTTCCTCACTACCCCTGATGTGCTACTAGTACACTGTCGTGGAGTAGCCTATTTATTTTCCCACTAGAATCACAAACTCTCTTGATTTGCTGCTAGGATTCCCTATGTTTCTTTTTCAAAATGCTAAAATTTCGTGTTTTCTAAAAACTTATAATCACTGGAGTAGACTTTTTATTTCCCTGCTAAAATCAAAGATTCCTTTCTCTTACCGACAGGGTTCTCTGTCTTTTTTTTTTTTTTCAAAACGCATTTCTTCTGTGTATTTGTAATCGTGAAATATTTTGCGTTGAACTGTTCTGTAATGTAATCTTTTCACAATGGGTCAACTTAAACTGCAATCTGCAACTGGATATAACTGCACCTCAAATAACTGAAATAAGATAGTTGGAATTGTTAACCTGTACTTACATCTAATGGAAATGATCATAGGCTATGTAATTAGACATGGATGTGTTACTGTATGATTTAAATATCTCCATGAATAAAAACATCCTATAAAATCACTCAAATGTTACTCTTAGAATTTAAAAAAATATATAATTTAGTTACGTAATGTACTCTGCCAACATCGTGTATCAAAACTCGATTCTTAACGTTGTAATCCCACTGACTTACCACTGAGTCACCTGTGGGCTTTATGCGAAGAAAGTAGAAATTCTAAATTTTGAGAAAAGTTTAAATAATTTATCTATTTATCTATTTAAATATTTATCTAATAAATAATTTATTGTTTATAAGTATTCTAAAAAATAACCATTGCCATAAGTAAAACAAGAAATGTGATTCAAAGCTCAGCTTGAAATTGTTTAGATTTATTCGGCGAGAAATCCTCAATAAACTTTCACAAACACAGCTTATATTATATACCTATACAAGTCATATTTTTACATTTTTCCAAACATTAAACATTTTCATACACATTTTTATCACCTTTGTTGTTTTGATAAACTATTAAAAATCCCAGAATGCTTCAAGAGCTTTTATTTAAAAACTAGAACAAAGAACATATATCACTGGACCAGGTGTGGCCTAGTGATTAGAGTATCAAATAGTAGATACAAGGGTTTATGTTTCACGAACCTGCATTTTGACCAGCATATCTTTTTAAAAAATAACATGAGAGTATCTGTTTCAGTATCTAGCTTCTTGATGTATGCGACAGTTGACTCTTCAAAAATACAATGATAAACATAAGAGATGCAAATGAGGATGAATAAACAGTTATCCAGAGATGTGTATTGTGTTGTTTGTACATACTTTTTCTGGAATACGTTCATTATCAATAATGTTTCAATACAAATGTGTTTATTCCAGTTTCTAGTGCTTGATTTCATTGTTTAGTACCAACATTCTACAATAAATATGATGTTCTATAGATGCAATCAGTAATAAAGCTCTGAAAGCTCTCTCCAATATTCTTGAATAATTTTTATTGTTCTGTTTTTTAAATGTTTAGTTATTTATTACATCTCGCCCAAAGACATTTAAAAAACATGCAAAAGTAAGGTTTACATAATGTTCTCATTCTCAACTCTTTTAAAGGGTGGAAACAAAATATGAATAACTTGTTTTGAATTTCGTGCAAAGTATGTATGAGGACTACCTGCACTAGCCGTCCCTAATTTTGAGTTGATAAACTAGAGGGAAGACAGTTTGTTAAACCCACTCACCTCCAACTCTTGTGCTACTTTTTTCTAACGAATAGTGGGTTTGGCCGTCACATTATAATGCTCTTACAGCTCAACAGTGTGTATGTATTTTCTTATAGCAAAGCCACATCGGGCTATCTGCTGAGCCCACCGAGGGGAATCGAACCCCTGATTTTAGTGTTGCAAATCTGCAACACTTACCACTGTCCTAAGGGGTGGGGTCAACAGACAAGCATGATTGATGAAGAGATTCAAGCCCCTTACCCGCAGGTTGCAAGCCGAGCGCCCTAATCAACAAACGTTTTTATTGAATATCTCCTACAAAACATTTATGAGTTGTGATTGCACTGTTGTTGTAAGAATTTTCAAAGTTTCTAACACAAAGTTGTACCTGTTGTTTCGAAACCAAAATATAATTATTTGAAGATACCGTGCATATAAATGTAAAAATACAATTTTAAAGCATTTAAAACATTTTAATTCTAATCTCAAAATTTCGTTTCTTTATATTTATGGTAAGTATTCCTATTTTTCACTGAAGTGATCTTACAAGATCCTAGTAGTTTATTGAAACGGTTCTACGACATTCTTTTGAGATTCTGAAACCTCTGACAAACAGTTGTGATGGAGTAAACCCACTTGTCTCGCCTCATGCACTATTCAGAAAAGAAAACGAACTACAAAAATAATGTTTATATAATTGTCTTTTTTTTCTTACTTTCCAATATTTTTGTGAAATTTGATATATTGGTACACCGATTTATTTTTATTTTTGTGTCATTTGATTTTGTTCCTGGATATTATCCTTTCATCAGTATTTTTTTCGGTATTGTTACGAAATTTCAAGTTTTGAACATTTTAGGGTAAACTATTTAGTTAAAAAAAACACCACCAGAAAAGTATTTTAAACTGATTTCAACTCTTTCTACTAATGTAAGGTTTCGGTTTTTCATTCTGTTATACACTTATTATACACAGATTAAAGACACTTCCTGAAAACTCTTATACGTTCTTCCACTGTATATACAAGATGTTTGTATTCTACATTCATAACTGTTTTTGTACATAAATTTAAGACAACTTGCATCGCATCGATAAATTTAATAATGATATAATGTATTTAATTTGATTTAGCTCTAAGCAACACATCTATTTAAAAATTGAAACTTTAGAGTAAATCGTGGAATTAATTTAAAACTAGCAAATAGCTATTTACATAACTTAAATTCAGAAAAACCACATGATCACACCAACACATGACTAGCAGTAGTACATGACCTTTATTGATCGACCTTTTCGCCATCCAGTGAATGGTTTGTGTAGTCGTATATCTTAAATTGTCTGCTGCCAAGAGCAGCAGTCGACCAATAGAAATCTGCAGCGGTTGGTGTGACATCATAATTGTTTCTGTCAAACACACTCGCTACTCAAAAAAGAGAAAACAAGTGCTAAACTTTGTTAAAGGCTCTATTGATACAAACTGGAAGATAATGTGTAACTGTAAAAAAACTTTTGTGGGCAATCATTGGATTTTACAGTGTTTAACAGCCTAAATACAGTGTAAAGTTTGCTATAATAATTAAAAATCATGATATGTCTTATTATAGTTGACTAAACAAAAATTTGCAAATAGTTGATGTTATCAATAAAACAATTCTTGACAATATATTTAAATTTAATGTTTTTACTGTTTCTCACAATAAAAGAAGTGGTTTACAAGAACAAACACATCTATTTTGTTGACATTTTATAAACCCAACACATTCACCGTACGATGTTTTAATCACAATTAGAATTTAGATCATGATTTTTAATGTTTAATTTTGTTAGATTCTTTAATATTAGTCAAGATATTAAAGCTTTCAATCCCATGAAATGATAAATAATTAGTTACATGGCGTTAATTTTACATTTTCTTATGTAAAACTAATTTTTCATTATTTTCCAATGTGTTTTAAGCTGATATCATTAATACGTGTAAGTAAAATTACAGACTTAACAAGCATCACACGTACTAAAACATTTATGAACAAAAACGTTAAAAATAAGATATACTGTTTACGAAAATTACTGCCATCGTAGTTTATGAAATACTGGATTGTTTGGTTTTTGTCACATTAAATTAGCTTTCTTTGAATTTTTGTGCATTTTTATGTTACTTTGTTATTACTACTTGTTCATCTCAGTTCAGTATGCTATATTTTCAATATAGTTTCTGAAGGAAAACATTAGTGTATAATTCTTGTATTTTGCTGTGTTCATCGTATTTTACAACGAAAATATTCTACGCTCCCTTCTCAGTAATATTAAACTGAGACCACTTACAGCAATTGGTCAAAAACTCACACAAGGTCAGGCTACAAATAATCGAAAAATGTAGCTCAGAATATTTTCAGTTGATAATTCGCTAACAAAACACAACTTATTTCTACTTTGTTCAGACTAAAGATCAAATTACAAGTAATTATGTGGCTAATCAAATAAATAAATCACCATAAACAAAACGTAAGACACTCCTCAAAGTAATTTGAACTAATATGAACAGAGAACGTTTCTTCATTTATAAACTCTACAAAACATATCATGCGTTTAAAATACATAATGATATTGACTCTCCCATCCTCATATACATTAGATCTATTGCTCTCACACTGTCCTCCCTCCATCATTTAAAATTGATGTGTTTTACAAAAGCTCATAAGCTATTATCAATACATGTTAGTAAAATCACAGACTTTACGAGTATGACATATACTGAAACATTTATTAACAACAGTTTCAGTTAGAAAAAGACAATTTCACCCAAGGTTTATTAAAAATAAAATGTATGTATCCTACCTTTGAAGAAGACTCTGAACAAAATAGCTCAATTTTGATTTCTATAAGTATATAAAAATAATAGACAAAATACATAATGACATATGTTATGAGTGTATGCTTTGTGGTGAATATTTTCAATATAATTATGTGATCATTATCTCAATACAAAGTATTTTGGTGAGTGCCCTATTTGTTTTGTTTATAGAAATATGTTTTATTTTCTCAGTCATATGACTGAATATTTAAATATTCTCCAATTATTTCGTTCTGGGCTATTGGTGTTATACATATTAGACTTATTTTATTTGAGGATATGTACTGAAGATAGTAAAATCTGAGGCTATTCTCCTTCTAAAGAAAACGATTTTGTTTAAACATATGAAATTTAAAAGTCCTTTTTAGGATCATTATATCCTGAGAAGGAGCAAGCTATGATTGCACATATCATCAGAAACTGATATTCATAAAGTGTAATGTATCATAAAAGACTAAGCTAGACATATATAGGTCAGTATTTTATAGACTGTTTTCATAAATAGTATATTAGTTTAACTTTAAGTTTTGTTAACAAATATTTCAGTATATGTTATGTGTTATATTTAATACTAAGATTTTGCTTGCATATGCTAAAGTAACAAGTATATGAGGCTATAGTTAAGAGTGATATTTGTGTAAGAAAATCACAGAACACTGATTTGTATAATTTTTAAGTGAAACAACAAAATTATATTACCATAACAGTTTGAGAATCTTTGTGAGTAAATTTCTGCTTTGAATTAGTCAATAAACTAGGTTTTCTGAGCCTACTAACTGAAATCTTACAGAGGATTGTATTAGTATGATATGTCATATTAGTTTAGTTTGTTTTCACGTATTGTTACATAAATAAAAATATAAATTCTAAAACAGTATTATGAACATAATGAAAAATTGCATGAAAGCTAATCAAGTATTTGGTATTTCATAAACTAAAATGTTTCAAGATGAGAGTTAACATTTTTTTAATAACGTGAATAATCAGTTTATGGAATCTAATTGAATAGAAAGTACACAGAAATTGTATGCTAAGTGTAATATCCCATCAAATATCTTGAATACAGAATTAGTGTTTTTATGACTAGGTAAAGTGAAAGAACTGTGTATTACACTGACTTTTAAATTCAGTGGCATGTAAAAGCTCTAGTTAAATTATGGTGAACAGTAATTTTATATAGAGTTTGAACCATTTATTTCTAATAGTAAGTATTATATAGATATACAAATATGGCAATGCATTATAACTGTCTTGTTCAATATTTGTTTCCATAAATTTTTCTGCCGTATTGATAATCTTGTTTTAGTAAAGCCTTGAATCAGGTAGAGTGTTCTACATTACATTCATATAAAAGTATTATCTGTTTTAGTAAAGCCTTGAGTCAGGTAGAGTGTTCTACATTACATTCATATAAAAGTATTATCTGTTTTAGTAAAGCCTTGAGTCAGGTAGAGTGTTCTACATTACATTCATATGAAAGTATTATCTGTTTTAGTAAAGCCTTGAGTCAGGTAGAGTGTTCTACATTACATTCATATAAAAGTATTATCTGTTTTAGTAAAGCCTTGAGTCAGGTAGAGTGTTCTACATTACATTCATATAAAAGTATTATCTGTTTTAGCGGGGTAAAAATGATCAAAAGCTGTCCAAACTTGGTGTCCTGTCCTGTATATTTTCTTAAACCAAAGTGTATTGAGCCGATCGGTGTTCTTGAATATCAAGCATGTGATTTATGTTAAGGAAAGACTGAAAGAGACCAAACATATGTATAGACTATATGTATGTAGTAAAAACAAGCTTTAGACAAAAGGTAACAGCACTAATTGTTATTTATATACATCTTTTAAACTCTAGAGAATTATAAAACTAAACATGAAAATAAGCATCCTTTTCAGAAAGAATAAATGTCAACTATATAAATAAAAATATCAGAAAATGTACAATCTGGACAGTTAGCCCACAATATTCGTGTGTCCATGTGACAGTTTGTGATCTTAACATGTGACAGAGAATTATCGCAATTTCTGTTGAAGAAAGAGACAAACTACAAAGTTTTATGAGCTTTAATTCTATAGAACTTCAAGTGAATGGTAAGTGTTGCTATTTTAAGTTTGATAATAGTAAAATACCTGGATATTTAGCTGTAGGAAAATGATGCATGAATAAAATAACGGACATAGAGGACTAACATAATACTACTACTTATGCCGGACATTATAACTCTTGAAACATGCATTATATGTAAATATGTACTTATGAAATGAAACAGTAACTTTGTATGTTAAATTATATATATATATACTTAAATACGCGTCTTTTTCAAAACGACAAAAGTATGTAAAGAAATTATTAGCTGTTATAAGTTTCTCATTCAATTAATGGACAACGCGTATAAATTGAAAAAGAAAAAGTTATAATACTTGTATTGTTGAAATAACTGTTTCTCTTAAGAACAATAAAAATCATAGTTATTGGATAGCACAATGACAAATTAGTACAAGTGCAAACTTTTATGTTAAATTATTGCAAGGTATTTAAATAAGTGCCTTTTCCAGGACTATAATTGTAAAAAATATTATTAAAAATAGAAACTAAAACTATATATAGCCTATAGAAACACTATCAGCTTTTGTAAAATATATATAATATATAAATAAAAATTATAAATATAAGTTGAAGTCTGTATGCAATCTTGTACGATACTATCTGTCTTTGCAAAACACATGTAATTCAAATAAATATATAAGTGAAAACAAAATCGTAAGTTGAGACTTGTGTGCAATCTTATGTTAAAATAATAGTTTGATTGTAACATAATTACATCCAGACATTGATAATATGCTGTGACATGTAGAGGCACTCTATGATGACGGTCCAGCAGCACACTTTGTGGACATCTTCTGTTATCATGACATCATCTGTCTGTTGTGGTTTTCTAGTAGCACGTCCTCTGATTCCACTTCATGGAATTATGACGTCACACTTAGCAATACTCACTGTGTTCTCTGCTTGTCATAGCAATGTACCTTCTTATGACACTTTAATGAATTATGACGTAATTGTCTGTGATGTCCATGATATTATAATTTTTGGTTCTATTATGTCATCTTCTCCCCGTTTTCCGTTCCCTGGCGACCCCCAGTAAGGCAGCATCCTTTAAACATAGGGGTAACCCAATAAATACTAAGATCTGTTGACAAACTGACAGTTCGATAATCTCTGATATTTAGGAATAACACAAATTGTAAGTTATATAATTAAAAAATACTGGGTTTCCAATATTAAGTTAACTTTCATTCAAGTTAGGGCATTTCATTTAGCATACGTTTTCATATGCTTTCTATTCACTTGGACTCATGAGCTGACAGGTTTTTAGTATTTATTAATAAAACTAGCATTAAATACAGAGTATGATCTTAGATTAACTGTTTAGGCTTATGGCTAAACATTTACAGTAAACTTGCAAGATATCTTATTAAAAACTATAATGAGACCTCTATTGTCTTGAGCCCGGCATGGCCAGCTGGTTAAGGCAATTGACTCGTAATCCGAGGGTCATGGGTTCGAATCTTCGTTAAACCAAACATGCTTGCCCTCGCCCTTTAACCCGTGGAGGTGTTATAATGTGACGGTTAATCTCACTATTCGTTGGTAAAAAGAGAATCCCAAGAATTGGCGGTTAGTGGTGATGACAACCTGCCTTCTTTTCTAGTCTTACACTGCTAACTTAGGGACGGCTAGAGCAGATAGCTCTCGTGTAGCTTTGCGCGAAATTCCAAACAAAGAAACCTATTTTCTTGTAGATGGTCTATCCAGACATACAGCCATTTCTTATATCGATCACTTTACTAATACATACCTGCACCATCTATTTTTTGTTGGCAAAATGGAACAATTTCAGGGATCCATAGTCTCATTCCGAAATCGTCCGCATACATGGTCTAGGGTTCATAAAGCACAGAGAATATCTTTGATAATCGGTAACATAGTTTCTTGTAGTTCTCCTTTATGCTATAGGGTCAACACCTCTTAATGTGAGAAACAGAAGAAAGAAGAAAACAGATATTTCGTCAATGAACGTTTTATTGATAACATCAACTATTTACAAACTTTTATTCATTCTTCTGCAGTTGAATACACTATGATTATCAACTCTATGTACAAAAGTTGATATCGTATTTACTTGCTATTCAACTATGCTGAATATAGGAATTGTGAACAAGCTTTTTTCAGTTATAAATTATATTATTTTGTTTAAGTAACAAACGTATATGATGCTTTGTGAACTAGTCAATCATCTTTTGTATTATAATTGATGAGTGTACATAAAGTGAAGTTTTGAAAACTTATACAAATATGGAAAGAGAATTTCTCATATGTCAACAGATATTTAAACTAATAAAAGCTCAAATTACAAAATGTACTATTAGTAAAATAAAATTATAATATACTACTGTGGCTTTAAATTAAAACAGTTTCAATGTTATGTATTATGTAAACATAATGAGTATTTCAATTGACTTTCACAACTTTTGTTTCTGCATAGACCAAGAAAACATGTGTTATGGTTTTTAACTCCATAAGTTTTC
Source organism: Tachypleus tridentatus (assembly GCF_004210375.1). NCBI lineage: Eukaryota > Metazoa > Arthropoda > Merostomata > Xiphosura > Limulidae > Tachypleus > Tachypleus tridentatus. The sequence goes on along the minus strand of NC_134836.1, from coordinate 87,803,934 downwards.
ATGAATAAGACTAAATATTCATTAATTTATAACTATTTATTGAAGTGAAAAGTTCTATAGAAAAAACAGTAAGACTATCACTTACTGGAATAGAGCGGTATATAGTTCTTTTCGGCTATTTACCTCATTCCTAAAATCAGAGGTTATCAAGCTTTTAGCCTCTTTTTTAATAATGCTTATTAGAAAGAGTTAGAGTACAAATAAGTCAGCATTATGCATAAAGTCCCCAACCAACAAGAAATAAGTTCTAGACAAATATTTATGAACATTGTCACAAAAAAGGTAGGAATAACAGTTTTAATTTTCACAATAACAATGGTTAAGCAAAACAATGTATGATTGGTTTGAATTTCGCGCGAAGCTGCTCAAGGGCTATCTACTCTAGCCATCCTTAATTTAGCGGTATAAGACTAGAGGGAAGGTAGCTAGTCATCACCACCCACCGCCACTTCTTGGGCTACTCTTTAACCAATGAATGGTGGAAGTGGCCGTGACATTATAAGGGCCCCATGGCTGAATGGGCAAACATGTTTGGTGTGTCGTGGATATTCCGCGACCCTCGGAATACGAGTCGAGTGCCTTACCACCTGACCATGCCGGGCCAGCTGTTTATGTATATCCTTAAAACTAAACTTTAGTGGAACATTTATACCGATTAATTAATAAAGCTAAACATTAAAATAATTTAGGTATTTCAGTAATCATTGTTTTCAGGGCCAATGGCTGCAGAAATATGTTAAACAGTATATTGATTATAAACATTAAACTATACAACAAATTAATTGTCAATAAATGTTTTGCATATAAAACGTAAAAAAAATTAAAATAGGTCATGCAAATTTAATATGGAAGCGAAAACTATGATAATATACTGCAGTACATTAAATGTTTACTAAATAGTTATTTAATTCATGAAAACACAAACGTCTATGGAAAAATAATGTAATTGTCTTATTCAAATAATGGTTTTATTTAAAAATACGATAAAAATTTTATGGTTAAATAACTGCAAGACATGTCAATTAGAGAAACAAATAGTATAGGACTAGTAAATTAGCAGTAAGTGTTTTACATATAAAGCATGGTAATTGTGAAAGTACGTGATGCAAATTATTGGTTATTATATGTTGTTTGTCTTGTTCAAATAAAGAGTAAAGGCCCGACATGGCCACGTGAGTTAAGGCGTTCGACTCGTAATCTGAGGGTCGCGGGTTCGCATCCCCGTCGCGCCAAACATGCTCGCCCTTTCAGCCGTGAGGGCGTTATAATGTGACGGTCAATCCCACTATTCGTTGGTAAAAGAGTAGCCCAAGAGGTGGCGGTGGGTGGTGATGACTAGCTACCTTCCCTCTAGTCTTACACTGCTAACTTAGGGACGGCTAGCCCAGACAGCCCTCGTATAGCTTTGCGCGAAATTCAAAAAACAAACAAACAATAAAGAGTAAATCAAGATAGCATTTGTGATGAACAATTTTGCATGACATATATTATACAAATTATTAGCTTGTCATAATAGTTGACTTTTCAATTTAATGGTTTTACTTGTAAAGCATTGAAAACTTTTATAATACATACAAATTAATTATTAACTGTAAATACAATAAGCTATAAACTGTCTCATTCAAATGGTAGTTTTAGTTTCAACTTTATAGGAGATATAATTAAATAGGAAGTGAAAGTTACAATGTTTATGACTTATACTAAAACTATAGTCGATACTAAAGAAATACAATTGTTTTGCAGTTTTACTTATAAAAACGAAACAGTAAGTGTGATAAACATTAAAATATAAGCGGTGAAGTAAACAGAAGTTGAGACATCACAGGAACATCCAATAAACAAGCAACATGTTGTTTGGTGTCACTTCCTGAAATCATGACTCCAAGCAGCGCATCCATAACAATACGTTCTCTGGTGTTATTATTGTTTCTATCATTCCTCTGCTGCTCTTTCCTGGCTCTATGATGTCTCCTGTCACTTGAGGCAGCCAATCAACACATACACCCTAATTACTGATACTACCTACTAGTTAATCGGTTAATCTGAGAAATTATGCGAAAGTTGTTAAAATGAATGTCAAGTGTCCTGAATGACATATTATATTCATATAACAATGTGTTACTCTTATTAATGTGTTTATTTCAAGCATTGTTTGAGTAATTTCGATACATTTTAGTTAAGTGTCAAGATATTGATGTAATGTGAAATAATTAAAATCTTAATGAAGCACTAGTAAAATCAAGCTTATACTGCACCATAATAAATCATTAGTAAATTCAAGGACTTACAGTCCTCAAATATGGGTTTCGATGGTCTACTGTGAATCTTTGTGCTGAGAACAAACAAGCAAGTTAAAGAAAGAGTTTGAACTGAAACTGAATAAGTTTTGTCCTATTGGGAGGGCTTAATAGATATTTCTATGATTGTGTAAATATCATGATATTACTTACTAAAAGGTAAAATAACGGATACAGCCTTCAAGTAAAGTTAACTGAACAGTGAAGTAGAATTAAACCGAGAAATCGTAAGATCGGTTTACAGAGTTTTGATGTTGGATTCAATCATTCCTGAAATATGCATCAAGTATAATCAACTTCACTAATGCATAACTTATGTCCACATTATACATATATCATACATAAGTGATTAAAAACACTAGGTATATGCTTGGATGTATGAAGAATCGCATAACCTCTTGAATCTGTTAGTTGATCAATATTCCTTCTTGGAATAATGATTCTTTACATCATTATTGACCGGCCATTAATTCATTGTCATACTACATGTAATTCATTCTATTGTCTGTAAATCATTTGTTGCTCTATAGATTACAGACTTCTGACTGTAATTAGCTTTTGACAAATTAGTTTATAATAATATTCATTTTTTTTTCCTTAACATGACTCATAATAGAACAAGATGAAGAATATTTTGAACTTTATCCATTGTTACACAAACAAGTTACGAGCTTGTCTTTGTAAGACAACTGGTAAAAACCTATGAGAAAAAGCACTATACATGAAAATGAAGTATGACTTACGAGATACTACTGGTCGGGAATGATACGAAGAAGTATTAAATACAAGGAAATGAGAAAAAGTATTTTTGAAAATAAGGTATGACCTGAAGGGTCCTGCCCCCTAGTGGCTCAGTGGTATGTCTGCGGATTTACAACGCTGTAAACCGGATTTCGATACCCGTGGTGTGCAGAGCACAGATAGCCAATTGTGTAGCTTTATGCTAATTCAATAAAACCAACAAAACTGAAGGGTACTACTGATCAGGATTGAGGGAAAAAAACAGTAGGCATGACTAGTCGAAAATTGAAAAGAAAAGCAAGATAGGAAATTAACGTATGATCTAAAGAGGACTAAAGAGCAACAAATATTCAGAAGGAACATGAATAAACACAATTAATAATGAATAAATATATATAATTTAACAACAACATATGAGAAATGAAATGTAAAAGCAAACTCTATTCAAGTAATAAAAGAAATAAATTGACTCAACTTAAATAACTATGTTTCTAGTCCTCTTTAAATTAAACACTATGTTCTCAACATAGACTTTATACAATATGAAAATCCTCTTTTCCAACAAAGTTTCACTGTAGGTTACTGGTAATTTTTCGGACGTACAACGCTAAAATCCGAGGTTCGATTACCACTATGAATAGAGCGTAAATAACATATTGTCTAGATTTGCATTAAAACAAATAAACGTTCAAAAACAAAGAAATGTTTAGTATCATTTTCGGTTTGTTTTGTTTTGAATTTCGCGCAAAGCTACACAAGGGCTATCTGCGCTAGCCTTTCCTAATTTAGCAGTGTAAGACTGGAGAGAAGGCAGCTAGTCGTCACTATCCACCGCCAACTTTTGGGTTACTCTTTTACCAAAGAATAGTAAGATTGACCGTCACGTTATAATGTCCCCACGGCTGAGTATACGAGCATGTTTGGTGTGACGTGGATTCGAGCCCGCGATCCTTGAATTACGAGTCGAGTGCCTTACCCACCTAGCCGTGCCGGACATATCATTTTCGGAATGATTTATATTTCAGATATATGTAAAACATAAAGAAGAATTATGCATGATTGATCGAATAGATTAAACCACGAAAGCTTAGAAACTATGGTAGAAATTTCTGTTATATATGCTTTACGGACTATTTCACCAGTCTAGCTGAAATTTCAGAAATTTTCTTGTAATTACTGCTTCTTTCAACATGAATGTTACATCAAAACGCTTGTTTAACACTCCTACGAAAAGACGTTTCTAGTCCTGATTTCTCCAAGCCCGTTCCCCTGGCTGTGGTTTCGCTAGATAGTAGATAGGGACAGTGGGAATCTCGTTAATCCATTCATTAATGGATTTAAATGGCAATTTCAGTTAAATACAAAATTATTAGCCTAATATTAATAACCTTTCAAGTTGCTCTGGGGCCTATTAGGCCCCACTTTTCGTAGGAGTGTTAATCAATCTTTGTGAACATTATCTATCATTGGAGAACTCAAAAGTTGACTCTAGTAAACAATTATATTTTCTATCTCGGATATGAATATTTTAATTTAAAAATTCAAATTCTAGATAGACCATTTTTTATAACAAGGATTTGTAAAAGTTATTTTGAAATTTTCCCTCTCCATTCTTTAACGAATTTTTGCCCATGTCTTTTTGGTCTCTTTATGCAAAATCCAGAATCTCTTTTTAAAGAGCAATGTTCATGTCAAGCGTGTATTGTCTTCCCACGTCCACAAATTTGCTAAAGAATGAAAAGAACAACAGGAGTAACTTCCAAGTGTAATTTATTGTACGTGTACCATAGGATTTTGTTACCTAGGTATTTTAGTATATTTTTCTGTTAGAGCACTTTATCTGTAAGCTGTAGGTCACAGGATCAAAACCCGTTACTGAACATGTTTTCGCCCTTTCAGTTGTGGGGTGTTATAATGTGATAATCAGTCTCACACTTCGTTGGTAGAGATTAGATCAAGAGTTGACTAACTATTATCCCCTCCAGTCTACCACTTTAAAGTTAGTAACAAATTAAAATTCAATGAAAATATAAACAATTTTTGTTAGTTAAATATTTAAGTCCAAAACAGTTTTGACGGAAATGTTTACATATTTGGTATCAAATAAGATTGTTATTATTAAGATGGAACTCAAATATACTTAATAATATCAAACTGAGAAATACATGTATTATTAAACATCTACATGTGTAATTGGTATAATGAGACATGTTTTATGGACATCGTGAACAATTCATTGGAAAAGCGAAAATTTTCATTGGACCCCTGTAGAAAAATGTGTAATTCAGCAGTTCACGTATCACAACAAAATGTTACCAAAACATGTATAACGACAAAATATAACATAAATTATTATAAATAGCGTATATAGCCTTATATCAGTTCACATTAAACAGTTAGTAATTGGTTGGTCTTCTCATACCCTAATATATCTATGAGATTATTGTTGTAATACACAATACACCGCGTTTTCGTTCCAATTTGTCACTAAAAGGCGCTGTTACTCAATTAAACAGGTAATTTAAGATCGTGGTTAACAATTTTCCGGCTCAATCTTGCCTAACAGTTCTCAATAGAATTATATTATGGTAACTTTGCTGGCTATGGCAATCTTGTAACGTCCTCCAGATCGAGATAATCCTGTACGATATGCAATGTTATCCTGGGTCACAATCTTATCGACAAACCTTGTCCTATCATGGACAATACAATGAGTATTTTTTTTACTATGATAAACAGCTGCTCAAACATGTACTGCACCTCCACCTGTGTGTTCTCTCTGGAAAAGACGATCTTCCCTCATTTATTCTCCAGGCAAACAACAAAAATGAATTCTGCCATCAGTTTTAACAAGGCGGGAAAAGGACTCTTCTAAAAGTATGACATGTCACCATTGTTCTATCTACACGTTGGCATGACGTATTTCTTAAGTAACCTCAGTTACGGCAGTAAATTATGGTTAATATTGGTTTGCATATAACTCTCCTTGCAAAATAACCTAGTTTGATCAGCCTCCTTGGCACCATTCTTTTGTATACCCAGAAATAAATGTGTTCTTGCTATTCCTATTGAAAGGTGCTGTAAGACGTCTTTCAACAGTGGCGTGTTAACCTAATGAAAGTATGGTCATCCTGGGCAATAGTTTTTGAGCATCTATTAGTAGACTTTCCTGGAACAACGTTTCTTATAGTCCGATGGTGTTTCAAGATTCTGAATACAATACACTTGAGGTACTCTACTGTTCTGGCAATGTCGATTTACTTCATATCATTTGTAAACAATCGAACAATTTGACGCGTTATCACTTCTGATACATGATGAAGCATTATTCTACACCAAATACAGAGAAACTGTCTGATGAAGCGTTGATCTGTTTCGAAACATATCATACTAAAAGCACACCCATTTATACAAAACAAGTGTGTATATGTGTTTTGACAAACAAATGCTCGAAATAAACCAGAATAACAACTTGTATATGTTTGTACAATTATACCCTCTCTGCTACTACTCGGTCATCTACTCAATAACTACTCAACGCATGTAGACAATAACATAAATATAGAAAAGAACACAAACATTTTAACCAAAACACTATGATATTCTAGAGTCTTCTACAAAACAAACAAATGGGGTTCTGTATTGACAGTTACAATATTACTTATGATGAACTTCACGTAGTTGAGCTGTTTTATTTATTTGAGGTCAATTACAAAACTAAACAATCTCTGCCATCTCTATTGAAACTGGTGCCTATCACGGGTAACCTTGAAACATGGTGTTTTAATTTTCTTTTATTTTCTGTGAAGGAGAGGAAAGAAACATCTAAAAAAATATTTAAAAATTCTGTAATTATTTATTAGCAAATTAAATCACATTGGTCCAACCTGAATTCACAACAAGAACAAATATTTCTTAAAATAATATTAACATAGGTTTGAACAGCTATCCAACCCAGCTAGTGAGATGCCTGATGTTGCATTTCAGCAGCAAGCTTTGAAATTCGTGGCCGAGCGTTTGTTAGAGCCAGTCTCATGTCATCTCCAACATCCAATCTGTTCCTATTCTTTGTTTTTATATTGACAAGAGTGAAAATCCTGCCTCACACAAGTAGGTAGAAGCAAATGGAACAAGGACACATAAAGCTATCATGCGGACTTTGGAGTATGACTGATACATAGCGCACCAGAACTGAGTCACGGATTTCAACTTGAAGAGATCACGAGCTAAAGAGTCGTTCCTTAGATCCAGAAATTCATCTTGGATATCATCTGGGATGCTGGATACTTCAAGTTCAGTACAAAATGGGTTACTTACCAGGGTCTCCTGTTCCTGTGATAGCTCAGGGAAGTAACGCTCGACTTCCTTTTCTAGAGACTAAAGATGTTCGGTAATCTCATCCTTGAGGAACTGATCCAGTTGGATCTGAGACTCATCCGTCACTCCACAAAGTTTTTCAAACATAGCGATGTTTCCAAGATTGGTTTTCCGACGCCAGTTCTGCAGTTTAGAAACAAAGGCCCGAATACTATCTTGAAAAAGGAAAACATGTGTTTCCCTTCCTTGAAGCTTCAAATTGAGCTTGTTCAGCTGGTCAAAAGTATCGGCTAGGTACGCAACACTTTTATTCCATGCTTCATCTTCGAAGTGAGCTACAAGATCTTTCCTTTCTTGAGTCTCCAGGAATAGCTTTATTTCATCTTTCATTTCAAAGACACGATTAATAACGTTTCCTTTCGACAACCAACGTACTGCTGTGTAGAAGAGAAGGACTTCGTGGTCAGCATTCATGTTTTTGCATAGTTCTTTGAATAGGCGAGTGTTGAGTGCTTGAGTCTTCACATAATTTACAATTTTGATTACAGATTCAAGCACTTCCTGCAGAGAGGCAGGGAGAGTCTTACTGGCGAGAGCATATCGGTGAATCATGCAGTGGATGCCCTTTGCTTGAGGTGCTAGCTTCTTCACTCTCGACTGGAATCCTGATTTCGATCCCAGCATAGCCGGTGCCCCATCCGTACAAACCCCACACACGTTTTCCCATTGAAGATCTTCGTCTTGAAAAAAGTTTAAACTTTTTCCATGACACCATCAGCTTTTGTTGTGGTTTCAAGTGCACTGCAGAATAAAATTCGTCTTTGATGTCATCTGAATTAATGTATCTCACGAAGACAAGCAACTGAGAACATGAACTTACATCTGTTGATTCGTCGAGTTGAAAGGAGAACAAAGGGAAACCCTTGATTTCAGTCAAAACCTGTTCCTTCACATCCATAGACATTTTAGAAATGCGCATCTGTATAGTATTATTTGACAGGGATACTTGCTGCATCTTCTTTGCACTGGTTTCTCCAAGAATAAGATTTACTGCTTTCATCATGCAGGGTTTAAGAAGTGTTTCTCCAATCGTTTGAGGCTTTTTTTGTTTAGCAATTTCGAATGCAATCTCATATGAAGCTTCCACTACGGCTGCACTCTGCTGCTGAAACGACCCACTTCTATCGATTCTTTGGCTTTTAAGACACCGTTCATGCCGTCTGAAGAAATCCAAACCCTTCTTTGCGTGTTCTGGATGTTTCGTCTCGAGATGACGCTTGAGTTTTGATGGTTTCATTGACTCTGCACTCAGGACAGCATGACACAAAACACACTGTGGTTTCTCGATGCCGTCGTTGGCGAGCACAGTGGTGAAGCCAATGTTGAGGTAGCATTCTGAGTATCTGCGCCGTTTAGCAATGGACACAACTCACCTCTATTGCTTACTTGTTAAAATAAAATAAAAATGTTGAATAATGAACGCTTTGGCAACTGTAGATTTTACACTGACTACTTGTGGAGGTGCAGGTAGAGTAATGATGGGGTAAGTATTGGGAGGGAAGGGAGCGTGGCCAGTCGCGCGATTCGTCATTCACCAATCAGCAACGGACATGTGAATCACGTGTCGACAGCGAGCACACACACACACTTAATCACAGCTACACAGACACACAAGCATACGTACATGCGCGTGCACTCACTCGCTACTCACTAGTACACACATACATACAGTTGCAGACACATACACATTCACTCACAGGCACGCATACATACACCCATAATATCACCTAATGACATTGAACTAACGTAGCACACGTTTTGCTTTGCACCGAAACAAAAAAAAAAATGTAAGAGCATGAAAATGTAATTGATGAAATAAAATTAATGTTATCCCAAGCTACTTCTAACAAGGCTACGCGACTCCCCTGCCAAGGCCTCGCGACCCCTTGGGGGGTCGCGACCCACCAGTTGGGAACCCCTGCTATAAGCCTTTAGGCTTACCGCTGAGCCACTGGGGAGCAAGGTGAAATGTTTTTAAATATTGTCGTTTCAGCCGAGTAAAGATAAATAAGTCTATAAAAATGGTGAAACTCGTAAGAATTTCAAACTAAGCAATGAAAATCTGAAAACCGCACGAGAAGTTAGTTTCATATTAATCAAGATGTGAAATATTTCGATGTGAATCCAAGAACTTGTAAAGATTTCCTCTTATGTAATCAGCAACATAATTTAGTTGAGCATGAAAAGTAAGATTGTAGGTGTGTGCATGCTTAATACTAGCTAATGACTGAAGTTCACGTTGGTAGCAAGTAATTTCATTCTTTACATTTACCTCAAGACAATTTAAACAATAAAATCTACATTATGTGGTCAGAGTAGTGCTTCTTCTTGGAATGCCTGTTATGCCATGAAACTGATAAGAGACGTAGCAGCTTGTGTGTCCACCAGAAATCGAACTACATATTTGTATAGACTCACATGAAGCCAAATCCAATTTTATGTAAATTAAATTGGTCATTAGACCTTTAGAAACTCGCAAGCTCTTGTCTCTCAGGTGAGTAACATGTTTGCTAGCGCAACATAGTCAGCTTTTAGAACTGCAGTGATCAAAGTTTATCGTCAAAATTCCTGCTATTGCCTTGTAGATAGCCAAAAATAAACATTTTTGTTTTTGTTGCACGACGGTATATGGGTAGTTTTTTTCAACTTTTTTGACCAATTTATAATTAAAGAAAAACTCCATACCTCAATTTCAGAAAGTCTATAAACATATATTGAGTTGAAACAGCCATATAACAAGAAGTAGGGAATCTTTTCTTTCATGGGTATCTAATTCAGAAATAATATAATACCTTGTGATACCACTAATTGTAGAGCTTCGATTAGATCATGAAACTTAAAAGATGTTGGAATCTTTCAAATATGTCTAGCAGTGTTGTATAACTTTACTTTTACTAGCTTACTGACTTGCACTTCCCCGTCACACCAAACATGCACGCTCTTTCAGCTGTGGGGACGTTATTATATGATGATCAATCCCGTTGGTGGTGGGTAGTGATGACTAGCTGTCTTCCCTCCAGTCTTACACTGCTAATTTAGGGAAAACTAGCGCAGATAGCCCTTGTGTAGCTTTGGACGAAATTTAAAATAAACAAAGAGACAAACCGAATATACCCTTTCATTAAAATTTCAGTCTTTTCAGCTTGACCAGTCACAAAGTTGGCGTTTGTCCAAATGCTCAACAACATCAAGTACTGGACCATCCAAACGCAACAGAAAGTGTTAGAAAAAGAAAGATTCTGTGTCACGTAATAAAAGATCAAGCAGAATGCAGACAAACTTTACTTCAAAACTACTAGAATAACGAGAAAGACTATAATATTTATGAAAATTTGGATTCTAAGCATAGAAAGTGAAAGTATACGTATAAATATATAAATATATTTGAAATTTATTAATATAACTCAAATACTCATATTACATATTAAAGAAGAAAGAAAAGATACCAAAGAAATAGGAGACCTGAACCACCAAATAAGCTGTGTGGAATAATAGATAATACACTATGTAACAAAATTTTTACTTTTCTTGTTCCTAGGCAGAAAGTGTTACTTCCCCATTGCTTATGCTTAAATTAAATTAAAAAAGACCTATTTATCTCTTCAAACTTTGCTATTGTGATCTGGGTGATGAAATTTTCAAATTTACCCATTTCCTAGAACATTCCAGGTAGATTCAGTGCTGAGTAGCTGATAGAGAATTTTCTCGAACTTATAAGAATTTTCTAGAATGTTGAAGAACTTCACTCGTCAAGATGGGCTCTTCTTCTTCCACAAGGTATCCGGTTTGTGTGAGGCAATTGGAATTGTCAGTAACCCAAACGAGTGGTACCTCTTCATTGATAGCTCATTCAGAAAGCCTCAAAGCTGTGCTGCTCCATAACGGGAATAAGTATCCGTCTCTTCCCCTGGCTCATTCGGTGCGAGACTTTGCTAGAAGCCTTGAAGTATGGCTGGGAGGTTATCAGAGACTTCAAAATAGTGGCATTCCTGATGGGTCTCTAAGGAGGCTTTACCAAGTTTCCCTGTTATCTTTGCCTTTGGGACAACAGGGGCACCGCAGCGCACTACAACAGGAAGCACTGTTCACTGCGAACCGAGTTCTCTGTTGAGAGGCACAATGTCGAGAGTGAACCTCCAGAAGGTGTTGTTCTCATCACTGAACATAAAATTGGGTCTTATGAAACAATTTGTCACAGCTTTTGATAAGGAGTCTGCAGCCTTCAAGTACTTTTGAAACTTCTTCCCTAAGCTGTTTGAGGCAAAGGTCAAAACTGGTGTCTTCGTTGGACCACAAATAAAGAAGATCCTGGAGTGCACAGAATTCCTCAAGAAACTCAGAAGGAAGGAAAAAAAAGCTTGGGGCAGTTTTGTTGCAGTGGTTCGGAGCTTCTTAGGCAATCACAAAGTCGAAAATTATGTAGAACTGGTTGAGGCTCTGGTGAAGAACTACAGCAAAATGGGCTGCAGGATGTCCCTGAAAGTCCATATCCTCAATGCTCATCTTGATAAATTCAAGGAGAACACGGGAGCATACTCAGAGAAGCAAGACGAGCGCTTCCACCAAGATATACTGGACTTTGAACGCCGTTACCAAGGAGCGTATTACAAAAACATGATGGGAGACTACATTTGAGGGCTGATACGTGAAAGTGATTTACATTACAGTCGCAAACCTCGAAAAACAACTCACTTCTACACATTCATTCTTCATTTTTGAATAGCTTTAGTATAAATACATGTAACTCTTGATTCATACGTTGTCTTATTCATTATCCAGGTCACAAAAGCAAAGTTTGAAGGGAATAATGGCCATTTTCTGCACTTTTACAACATAATCAATTAAGAAATAACACATACTATCCAGGAAGAAAATTTGTGTTACATAGTATTATAGAAAAAGAATTATACTATTTTGATTAAGTCATAAGGAGAGGGTAAAGCACCTTCCTATATTTAATGTTCCAGATAAACAAGGTTCTTGCTATAATTAATGTAGAATCACATTAATACACCATATCAACTTAAAATCACATTGACCAATAACTGTTTGCACAGGATAAAGCTGGAAGGAGCCACAGGTGTAAAAATATACAAAGCAGAAGCAAGTGACAGATTTCAGTGCATTTTAAAACAATGTTTTACAAAAACATCAAGTTTATTGAGTAACGACATACTCTTAGTCTACCTTGGTATAATGTAACAAGAGAAGTATTTCTTATCTCTAAAGGTATAATGTAACAAGAGAAGTATCTCTTATCTCTAAAGGTACAATGCAACAAGAGAAGTATCTCTTATCCCTGAAGGTATAATGTAACAAGAGAAGTATCTCTTATCTCTGAAGGTATAATGTAACAAGAGAAGTATCTCTTATCTCTAAAGGTACAATGTAACAAGAGAAGTATATCTTATCCCTGAAGGTATAATGTAACAAGAGAAGTATCTCTTATCTCTGAAGGTATAATGTAACAAGAGAAGTATCTCTTATCTCTGAAGGTATAATGTAACAAGAGAAGTATTTTTTATCTCTGAAGGTATAATGTAACAAGAGAAGTATCTCTTATCCCTGAAGGTATAATGTAACAAGAGAAGTATCTCTTATCTCTGAAGGTATAATGTAACAAGAGAAGTATTTTTTATCTCTAAAGTATTAAAGATAGTCCAAAGAAAGGTAAAAACGTTTGGCATTCAGCAACTGAAGACCAATATATATCAAGTACCAAATCCAATTGTTGAATTAACTAAAAAAACAAAATCATTTACAATAATAACACACAGATATGTGATTGTTTAAAAGCTTGTAATAGCTAAAAATAAAACAAAAAACATGACTTTACATCAAAATAACACAAATATAACGCCCAGTCACTTCTTAAGATCTTACACGACTTGATGCTTATTGGTTTTGAGTCCTATCACAATATTTACTGCAAAAACTAGCAATATGACTTTTCTGCTCGTTCGTTTTTACGATATTATGTTTACCAATTACTTTGGACATTCCAAATACACTCCAGTAACTCGTTACATAAATATTTATACCTTTTCTTGTTATATATAATTATTACGCATGTTTTTGTGGTAAAAGTAAACTCATTTGTTTGTCTTTCTTTATGGCTAAGCTGAAACGAAAATACAAAATCATTGCCTAGTTTCGATTTTAAAAGTCAAACTCATGTCACCTATTTCATAATTGATTTGACTTTAATGAGTATCATTAAAATAAATAATTCATTATTTTTCCTGCCAATAAAGTAATTTCTAAGCTTTGTATTACTATAAGTTTTATTTATGACTTTAAACTACTTATCTGTGTGTGAAAGTGTTTTGAACATGATAAAAGCACAATTAATAATCGTCCAAGAAGTATTGAAATTAATATCTTCTGCCACTACTATAATTGTAGAATGATGAAAGATTGAAGTGTGTATAAGTTTAATAACAGTAAACATGATGTTATTTTGTGCGTTGAAAATAAAGGAAGAGAAATGAAATTAGTTCAGTCAGAATTTCTATAAAACTTTCAAATCTCTTTGAAATCTTAAATGCTATTGCTGTTTAATAATATTTGAATATTATTGCAATCAAATCGTATCAAGTTCGCTAATATACGTATGTGGGTAAAGGAATTTTCATATTTGTTTATTACTATGGAAGAAAAACTTGCTGGTAGAGGGCTGAAACTACCTCATAACTTAGTGTTCTCTGTAGGTAAAAAATGACTAAAACTTGTGTTTGTGAATTGGTTCAACAATCGTGTAAATGACTAATATTTTTGTGTACTCAAGGCGTGAAGATGGGAACTTAATCTGGAATGAATGCTGTTGGCAAAGTGCAAGAACACCCTTGGTTCTATGAATGTGCACAGCTTCAAAGGACTACATTTTCTACGGTTTGGGGAGTTTAGCCAGCCTGATAATCCCATTTGACGCTTGAAATGCAGGAGTTGAATATGCTATATCATGTTTGAGGCTGCACGTGGCCTACTCGTGAAGCCACACTAATAAAATTTGAAATATTTGTATACATTAGACGTGCAGCATGTACTTTGATAGAGGGTTAAACTAACAATTAGCTCACGACAATAAAAAAAAACATTTTATTAAATATTTTAAAGAGTGTGAGGCTCAAGAAGGACTTAATCGTAAAAAAAAAGAAAAAGACCACCATAAGTAAAAATAACTTTATTTACTGATATCGGCAGATCCACAGGTTAACAAATATATCAATACGTTGAAAGCTAACGCTAGGTCATGACATCTACTGATGACATAATTTATTCCAATGATTACTTTATTCCAATAACATTTTGGTGTCTTAAGTATTTCACTGGCAATGTTCAATGTTTGGTAGAGATGCAACAAGAGTGCAAAAGCATCTGTCCTCACGTACAACATGAATGGTGTTGTAGCCCTCCCTTGACTGAATGATATCCATCTCCTAATGCTTGATAGCTATGTCAGTTCTTTTGATATGTACTTCCATGTGCAATTCACTAGGAATGATGTCAGGACCAGAAACGACAAGTCGACCATTATAGGGGTAATCCTGAAAGTGTATTTATAACCAGGTGCAGGTGTCATCAATAATTTGCACTTTGTTGTCAGTGGTAGTAAGAGGGACGGATTGTGGCGGAGTGCAGATTGCACAGTAAGATGACGGCAGTCACTAGTAATGGATGTTCTTCGTCCACGAGTACATCCTTTCGAGTTGTATTAAAAGTGTCTGTCGAAAACGATATACACGTCATTGTTTCCTAGTCTAGTATGTATATACGTTGCTACTACATTTACCAAATGAAGAAGTGTGTCTGATATTGCACAACAATCAAGCACCACCAAGTCAGGTTTTCTCAAAGTTCGAGATGACTGTTCAACTTCAAGAAAGTTTTTGAGTTTTGATTTTGAAGAGGCTGGTCACATGTGCCATCATCTCAAACAGAGATGTGGGAACTGACGCTAGCTCACGTGAGAATAAATCATGCGGATCAAGATTCTATGAGACTATTATCTCAAGTGTTCTGTTCAACATGATTTCTGTGTCAAATGCTATCTTTTACAATATGTCGAGGTACAAATAATTTAAAATACATCATCATAAGAACACATCATTTAGAAGACATACATGGTGTGAACGAGATAGTTTCCCTGACTATCACTCGTAATGCAGTTTGTAAAATCGTAGCTTTGTGCGTAAATGAATTAGTAATTATATTTCTAATTAGATATACAGGTAAAGTATTGTCCACTTTTGGACTAATAAGTGACAGCAAGAATAAGAGTGACCCACTGCACTGATCATGATCAACAACTTGATGAATTTCGTTGCTGTAATTTTATGTATTCTGTTTTAAAGCTTTTGATTCATGGACTACCTGAATGACTACTCAGTTGACAATGGCACAATCAACTTCAGTTTCCCTCACTACAATGACCAGTTGGAAAGCTCAGGATATGAACATCAGCACACTAGCGAAACCTTTACATAACAGTACTAAGATACAGTTTCGCGTCTTTGTAAATTTACACCATTTTTATCTGTGTAAAGCATATATAGTTCTATTAAAGACCATAAGTGGTCCGTGAGTAGATTTTAGAGTGTCAATTGTTTCATTCAATTTTATATCATTATAGTCTGATTTCTTGGACGTTTGAACACTTTCAACTGCTTTTGGGGCCATAAACACTGATTAGTAATCGTCCTGGTAACGCACATCAGTAGCACGAAGGTCACTAAGTGCCTCACAAACACATTTCTTTTACTCTTTTATCTTTTCGTTTGCTGCATACAGTTATTATGGGCTTCTTTTATTGTCTTTTAACATGTATTTACAATGCGACAATGGCCAAAGTGATGTAACTGACTTGGATTTTTAGGATTCTTGGTTTCATTGTATTTCTTACCACAAAATATACATTGAGTTTGAAAGCAAAATTCGGACATATTACTACTCAGTCTAGTTCTCTTAAGTGATGAAGGTTCACTGGCCGGTTGTTCTTTTAATTTAATAAACTATTTGGTTTTATATTTAGAACAATATGTTGATACACAGTTCCTGTGACATGAAATCTTATAATGTTAATCTGCAGAAACTGTGGCTTTCAAACCATGCTCCGTCTGTTGCAACACTGACGAGTTTATCCAGAGGAATATCAACATTTTTAAAGTTCTGTCAAGCGCATTTTTAATGTCAACAACACGAGTTGTTTCTTCTATTGCCACTAAGTCCAACATCTCTTCTTTCACAGTTACATCAAAGGAAATTTTACGAACAAATACCGCCAGTTGTGGGTTATCTTGTCTGTCTGTAGATTCGTCAAGAGCTAAGTTGAATGCAAGAAAATTCTTTAACTCATTTTGCATTTTGCCTGCAACATCAGCACTAATCTGGGAGATATGGCTCTCTGTAGTTTGGCGTGATGCTTGTATTTGTACTATTAGTTGCTGAAGTTTTGTGTTATTTGGATCTAACACTGCAACAACTTCAGCTATATTCTTCTTAACAAATTCACCTACAGAAAAATGGGCGTTTAGCACGAGCAATATTCCAGGATATAACAAAACCAGCTTCAGTCGTTGTATCAACTTTCTTACTGATCGTTGTCGACAGTGTCTGTCGGTTATTTAATGATGATTTTAACACAGTTAACTTGTTTTTTTCATAATTCTGATTTATGTGGATAATCAGACGAAACGTTTTTGTGATTTGTTTCATAGTGGCGTTTTAAGTTACTGGCTTTGCAATGACTGAGTGACACATTGCAAATAAGACACAAAGGTTTACCTCATTTAATCTTGATAATGTTTGGAGATCAAAGTAAAATTTTTTACCTGCTACACGACCAAATATTCCATTATCGTTTATCCTTCTTTATACTGTATATCTGCACACTTTTCTATCATTTAGTACACGGTCGTTTATCTTATGCTTGAAATCAATGGTAGCCTTTCTTCTATCCCAGGTCATCGTTAAAAAGCGGGTTTTGATACCTGTGGTGGCAGAGCACAAATAGCCCATGGTGTAGCTTTGTGCTTAATTCTAAACAAACAAGTCTATCCCAAGGTAGCACAAACAAAGATACTTCGCATCAGTATCATTGAGGTTATGTGTTCTGCCTCTTCCTTTGATATTTTTCAAATTTACCTGTTTCGGTTTCACGATCTAGAGTGTGCTTAACAGTGTTTAGGGTACAATTTAAGTCTGTAGCAATTTGACGAAGAGTCCAACCAGCATTATGTAAAGCTTTTATGCGAACTCTTTACTCGTTAGGTCATGACATGACGACAAAACTTAATAGATAATGATAAACATTATTTTTCTCAAGGTTTATGTGTGGAGTGTTATTAAGTTGATTTTATCTAGCATTTACCAAATGCTAACTTGTTGTAACGGATTAACTATTATATATTAATTTTAATATCGACGTTTGTGTAAATTATTTTTATATTTAGAATGCTTGGTTTGGCCCGGCATGGCCAGGTGGGTTAAGGTGTGCGACTCGTAATCTGAGGCTCGGGGGTTCGCATCCACGTGACATCAAACATGCTTGTCTTTTCAGCCGTAGGGGCGTTCTAATGTTACGGTCAATCCCACTATTCGTTGGTAAAAGAGTAGCCCAAGAGTTGGCGGTGGGTGGTGATGACTAGCTGCCTTCCCTCCAGTCTTACACTGCTAAATTAGGGACAGCTAGCGCAGATAGCCCTCGTGTAGCTTTGTGCGAAATTTCCAAACAAACAAACAAACAAAATGTTTGTTTCTTTATTTAGTATTTGGGTGTTTTCTATGGTTATGTTGTGTTTATTTGATTTGCAGTGTTCGAAAATGTGTGAAGGTAACATTTTGTGTTTTTTGAATTTGGTTTCCATTTTTCTAATCATCGTAACACACAGATAGACAGTATATGTTGTTGGTTTGCCCTAGGTGGTATACTGTAAACCTCTGAAGCTATATTTGTGATAAACTCTTGTTAATCAGGAACTACATATATTTCACCAGGAATGCTTAAAGATTTCGAACATTACAATCCATTTAACTTCAGTGTATTAGCTTCAGACGTTAGCATTTCTACGAAAGCATTGTATAACTTTGGCTGTGAAAAACTTAACTTGCTACCCGTTAAGTGAACTGTGCTAATATCAGCTCGAAATTAATTCACTCATCGTGGACCGTTGATAAAATATTCAATTATGTATCAGATAGAAGACTCAATATTATTTGTAAAACTTTCGTGTGCAAATCATTATTTGTAAAAACAGTTATTATAAATTGTGTTATTGTTTGTATAGTAAAATATATTTGTGTTAAGAAAGAAAACTGTGTGTATCACTCTTATCAGCAAATATTGGAAATTTGATACATTGCAATATTTAATTAACTTCTAAATTCAAAATACATTCTGATTTAGGTTTTAGGCTATATTGTAATAGCAACTTAATAAATTGGATGTTTTTCTTGTAGGAAAGCCATAGGGGTAATCTGCTGTACCCATTGAGGGAAATCGAACTCCTACTTTTAGCATTGTAAGTTCTTAGACTTATTGCTGTTCCAGCAAGTGACTAATAAATGGGATGTTCAATTGAAATATATCAAAATGCAGAACATTCTTGCTATTTTCTTTCTATAACCTTGACAGTTATTTTAGACCCTAAATTTAATTAGTATATTCATTCAAGCAGAATCCTTACGACATGCCCTTGGTTCAAGTATATGGGAATTCTCAAGTATTCTCATTCTGGTTTATTCAGCTTTCAATAAATATCAGTGCCGAATTACTGAAGTATTGAAACTTACATTCTGTAATGGCTTGGGGAAAACTAGCCATATAAAACGGAAAGAATGATAAATGTGTCTGTTTTGTTTGAAAATAACCACGAAGCTACACAATGGGTTATTTGTGCTCTGCCCACCATCGGTATCCAAAACCGGCTTCTAGTGTTGAAAAAAGACAAAATAATCTCTTGTTCTAGCAATTTTACACCGTAGTGTACACACACACACAGTGTTATATATAAGTAATTTATGTTGTTGTTACTCATTAAGCACAAAGGTACACAAAGGGTTATCTGTGCTTTGTCCATCACGGGCATCGAAACCCAGTTTCTAACAGTAGAAGTCTACAGAAATACCACTGTGCCACTGAGAGAATAATTTATGTCTCTCATAAAAATTAACATGTGGGAAAAAATACCCCTTGCTACATGAACACAGATAATAATTCAGATAGCGACATCTATTGAGTTGCTCTACAAGTAAAATTCAAAATAAAATTGCATTTGCTATTTCATAATTTATAAAAGATAATAACTGCTATATAAGTTTTATCTAATGCCTTTTAAGAAAGTCTACAGTAGGTCTCAGTTAATAATTTATATAATATTTATTATAACATAACAGTGGTTCAGAGAGTAACCATATTTGCGATGCGATCGACTGTCCAGTTGCTTTCCTCTTTTCAGCAGTTGTAACTTAAGAGTAGGTATGACTAGACTTTGGTACTAAACTAATTTAACATCGCATTAACAAGTAAACTACATCCACATTTAGAAATGTTTTCCAACAATTATTTTTCAATACTAATATTGAGCTAACGATATTGTTACCTGACGATAAATTCAATGATTCAAGTGAAATATATATATCATCATAATGGGAACTTTGCAATTACCAAAAACTGAATATTCTATGACCAGGCATTTATAATAATCCTAATAATATCATTATGTCATTAATATTGATTTGAATGTTAGTGCTGTCTAGTTTCGTTATTTATGTCTCTCCTGAAAATAAACGTGTGAAAAGAAAAGTAAAACCTTGTCACAATAATATATTTAAAAATTCGTGTGGCAACGTCTATTGGATCGTTTCGAAAGTACAATGCAAAATATTGAACTATTTATTAAAATATATCGTTCCATTATGAGAGAAGCTCGTTGGCTTGCTTTGGATAATAGATATAATTAATTTGTGTTTCCCAAACATGACAGTGTTCAATTTTTTCAATTTTATGTAATATATTATATCCTACAATCACTGTACTGCCTTTTTATCCCGCGATTAATTCGTAAAATCTTCAGGAAATCAAACTTGCTGGTGAGCTACACTGGAAAAGTTTGATTTCTTAGCCATACTTAGTACTTTGATTTAAACGGTTATAATATTCAAATAATTAGTTAAATTTTATTCTAATTAACTCATTAATGTTGTAGTTTTGCTTTATATTTTTATTTAAAAATTTAACCGATCTTTCACTTAAGTTTCGTTTGATTTTTGTTTTGAATTTCGCGAAAAGCTACAAGAAAGCTATCTGCGCTAGCTGTCCATAATTTAGCAGTGAGAGGGAAGGCAAGTGGTCATCACCACTCTCCGCCAATTCGTGAGCTACCTTTTTTACCAACGAATAGTGGGATTGGCCGCTACATGTTAATGCCACCCACAGCTAAAAGGGCAAACATATTTGGTGAGACGAGAATTCCAGAATTTAAAAGTAATAGATTAGAGTCAACATCGCCAACCGCCCATTCTCAAATTTCCCTTTTGCCAAAGAAAACTGGGATAGACCGTCACTTTGTAACAACTTAAGTTGGTAGTGCTTATTGATGAGTGACTCCTCCTATTAGTTTATAAGTTAAAATTCGGGAAGGCAAGCAAATACAGTCAGCGAGTAGCCTTACGCGAAATTCAGTAACAATCAAAGTCTGTTCACCAGGAACCTATCTCTGTCACAATCGTGCTACACAGTAAATTTTAAAGCGTTAGAATTTTCACAGATCTCTTTCGAAAAAGCTATAAGACGAAACACGAAATAATTTTTTTAATTATGGGGCCCTTGAGTTCCTATCTTACTATTTAACGCATCATCTGTACTTTAATTAGAACTACGCCAGTACAACATTGGTGTTTCTTTTTTTCCCTTGTCAATTGTTTATGCTTTAATTATAGTTGGTTGTTTTAAAAAAAATTTGGTTTACTAACCCGTCAGTAAAACTGCCACAGTAGAAAACACGTGTTCAAGGAAACTTAAAGGACGACTTTCCCAACAAGTATGTTTTGTTAACAGTGGGTTTCTTGTGTGTATCCCCGGTGGTTCGGCTATAAGCTTAGGAAGGGGGGTTATAACACTAAAATCTGAGGGCCCAATTCCCTCGATGAACACAGCGCACGTAACCAGTTTTGCAGCTCTCAGCTTAACAATACTATTTGTTTGACGTCAAAGTCCTTGACCCAATTACATCGATCGGGGTTAGAATTAATATTCAGCAAATAGTTTGATCACAAGTGAAATATGTTATGCGTTGGTTTATTCTATTGTGTACAGAATGTTTTGAACACATTTACTAATTCTTTAAATTGTTTAGGCTCAGTTTCTACGCGTATATATATATATATTTGCTTATTTTTATGTATTTCGCACAAGGTATATGATATTTTGAGCTGGTAAGCTAGAGGGAAGGCAACTAACCAATAGAACCCATCAACAACTTTCTCTGATCGAACATAGAGATTTCGCTGTCTCCTTTAGAAATCACCCATGGCCCCAAAGTGCCGAGAGCGTAATTGTGGTAATGGAAAACGAACCCAAAATCCTTGGAATCACAGTCCAGGCACGATAACCACTGAGACCTCTCTCATATAAGATTGTGTGGAATTTCGGAAATATTTAATATTTTCTCTCTAATTGTTCAATAAGTTGTAGCGACGTTCAAACTAAAGTCTGAATAGTACAAAATGTATATTCATCCAAAGTCTATTATTACAATATTTGATGTCATGAAACATTTTCGCTAAACACAATACTTCCAACTATTGTTTTAACACAGGTTAGCCTCTCCCTTGAAGGATTCTCACACTATTGTAGCTTGGAAAGAATTATATATTCAAACATCTATCACCGCCCTCTACATTCCGACACTCAGTTACACAACCCCTTTCAAACATGTGGTCAGCTTCCGGTCAGTTACCTCTTTCTTTCTTTGTGAACCTGACGATGACTGAAGAAGGTCGAAACGTTGTTCGCTCCTTTACGTAAAAAATTTTCTCAATCCAAACGAGCCGTTTTTACATATATATTTTTCTCTACAAGTGGGTTTTCTCGACATCACTAAATATTCATCTCTTAACGACTGATCGTGTAAACAATGCTAGAAATCAATAACACAAATATTTGTTACATTGATACGCTTTAAATATGATTTGAATGTTATTTAGAACAAACAAATATCACAGAGAAACGAACAATAAGTTATTACCTCAAGAAAAGTTGGTATCGCTTTAGTTCAATCATATAAACAAACAATAGCACAAAAATCTAGTTAGATTATTTAAATACCTTCGTCTGATAGAAAAACCAAACAAAAATCATTCGTCTTCTTTTACTACAAAAAACACATATGTTTGCAACGTAGTTACAACCACTTCCTCAGAGTAAATGTCTCAGCTGTCCTCGAGCACGTGCCGTCTCAACTGCATTTTTAACTGCTCAGTGTTTTCCATCTGGAAACATCTTTTGACTGTAAATATCTGTGCTTCTTTGTTTTTCCTGCACATTAACGCCTACAATCGCCATAATGGCTTTAGTGAAACGCGTACATTAACTTTACACTGTAAAAACTGCATAAACCTCGCCGCCCTAATAAAACCTTATGACACCACCTTTTCCCACAATACATTACTACGTGTAATGAAGTTGTACCGCTCCAAGATAAGGGCTCTCAGTTTGAAGTGTTTCCTCAGAGACCTGATGTGTCCATTCTGCAAATACAGTGCCAGTTAATCATCGTAAAGATGCACGTGCATACACACGTCATCATTGAGTTGTTAATTCTTTGTTTAATCGTATTATTTCATTCGAAAATCTATAAAATATTTACGAAAGCTGCGAAAGAATAGACTCTAATTTTAATAGCATATTTTTTGGTTGCATGTGAAAGACCCACGCTAGTACAGCGGTATGTCTTCGGATTTACAACGCTAAAATCAGGGTTTCGGTTCCCTTCGGTGGGCTGAGCAGATAGCCTACCGTGGCTTTGCTATGAAAACACACACTGATATGTGAAACTCATTAGATAGTATTTTTCACAATTTTTAAATATTTCATTCAAAACCTTAACATGAGGATTCGTCAATAACCCCGAATGTAATTGGATCGCAAATCTATCAAAAGATAGAGCTGTGAGCTGAAAGTTTGTACTTTAAAAAAAAGAAAAAAAAATTTAAGAGTCGTTACGTAACAGATAAAAATATTGCAATTAGGTATAATTTTTTATATGAAATAATTTGTGTCATAACGCGAGATATTTTATATTTCTCTCGAGCTAGTTTAGACATAAGACTGAAAAACATTTTGTGATTACCAAACTTATTTGATAGTTTGTAAGGGTTTCTATACCTGATGTAAGCTTATTGAAGTTTGAAAATAAAATCTCTTCATTTTCATATGTTTTATAAGTTTCGACAAACAAGAGTAATCAATCGAATATAACTTATATTCAGAAAGTACATTAATCTTCAACAAAGGTTTCTTGCATGTACAGCCCGTTTCAAGTCATCTCAATGGGATTAAGATTTGGGCTTTGATTCGGCCATTCCAGGACTCTCCATTTCTTAGTTTTCAACCAGTCCTTGGTGGATTTACTGATATGTTTTGGGTCATTGTCGTCTTGCAGGGTCCAGTTCCATGTCAGCTTTAATTTTCGTACAGATAGTCTCACATGATCCTCAAGCATCATCTGATACACAGTAGAATTCATAGTGGATTCTATAAATGTGAACTGCCCAGGTCCTGCTGCAGCAAAGCAGACCCAAACCTTGACACTTTCACCTCCATGCTTCACAGTTGGTATGAAGTTCTTTTCCTAGAATGCTGTATTTGGTTTACGCCATACATGTCCTCTGTTCTGATGTCCAAATAATTCAATTTTGAACTCATCTGTCCAAATAACATTATTCCAGAAGTCCTGGTTTTTGTCTACATTCTCTCTGGCAAACTTCAGTCTGGCCTTGATGTTTCTCTTAAAGAGCAAAGGTTTCCTCCTTGCACACCTCCCATGCAAGTTAAACTTGTGCAGTCTCTTTCTGATTGTAGAGGCATGCACTTTCACACCAACAGTAGCCAGAACCTGCTGTAGGTCCCGTGATGACATGTTAGGGTGCTTGGATACCTCTTTTAGCATCTTGCGGTCTGTTCTTGGGGTGAACTTGCTTGGACGACCAGACCTGGACATGTTGGCAGTTGTTTTGAAAGCCCTCCACTTGTTGACTATTTTCCGGACAGTGGAATGGCTGATTTCAAAATATTTTGGGATCTTTTTAAATCCCTTACCAGACTCATAAGCTGCTACAATTTTCTTTCTGAAGGCTTCAGTCAGCTCTTTTGCTCTCACCATGGTGCTTACTCTCACTTCAACAGTCAGGAGCACACCAAACTAAATGTCTGAGGTTTAAATAGGGCAAGCCTCATTCAAAATGCTGAGTAACGATATTCTAATCATGTGCACCTGGTGTGATACACCTGTGTGTGAGTTGAGCCATTTTAAGTGGGAATAAATGTGGGGTGTCTTATCTTTTTCCTCAGTTAGAATATGTATTTTTGTAGAATTACATTTACAGAAGATCTTGGAAAGTCTTTTCTTCAGTTTTAATTGTTTAGTTATATTTCTATAATCTCTCAGTATTGTTAAAATTGAGATTAAATATCTATATATCCAAAAATGTTACAAAAATACACCTGCTTTCATAGGGTGTCCTAACGTCTTCACATGACTGTAACTGAAGAAGGCAGATTGCATTCAATGCCTCAATGAAAGTTTCTCGTTTGTCGCAGAAGGACTGTAAAATGCAGGCTTTATTTGATAGCTAGAATTTCGAAAGAAGTTTTGTAAAAATAACAAAAATAAAAGCAAAAAAGCAAATTAAACTCAAAATGTATCTGTAGCTCTGGATATTTTTTTCTTTGGGAGAAAAGTGTGATAAAAGTGTCTGTTAGAAGCGAAAAATGTTAGAAAGTAGGTTATATTTATTTAATCTTCCACAGACACCAGAACTTGTAAAATGTTAAACATTATATTATATTACTTAATTGAATAAAGAATTTCTTCAGTGGAAATCAGGCTATATTAAACAACACAATGTTAGTTTCCGATACGCTTGTGGAAGACATATTTGAAGACATTTCTTTGTGGACAGCAACAGCCTGTGATCGCAACGTAAAGATGTGTCAATTGTCAATGCCATATGATGTTACTTTGCATAGAAAAAAATCATCATTATCTGAGAAAAATGTTGAAAACAATCCACCAATCATTGTATAAGATATATTCATCACTTTAGAGTAAAGTACTCATTAGAGTAATGAGAACAGTAAAGGAAAACTCTATGTTGAATACTTGAAGAAGTATGTCTTGATTCGACAGTAATCAAATCGTCAAGTCTTTTTGTGATGATCATAGTACCTCATTTGTGTTTAACATTTTTATCAGAATTATATTACAATATATTTAGAGATATATATAGTGTAGTAGTTCTCAAATGTTGAAATTTGCTACATCCAACCAAAGATAATTTTAACCATGTGACGAACTAAAAGCATATGGAACAATCACACAGAAATTTTAATCAATATATTTGGCTTATATTTTAAATGTTAACGAAATATATATACTATTCAGCAAACATAAAAATGGTGTAATGTTTTGCCTTAATCAGGTCCCTTAATGGTTCAGCGCTAAGTCAGTAGGCTTACGACACTAAAAATCTAGTTTCGATACAATTAGTGGGTACAGCACAGATAGCCCATTATATAGCTATATATTTAAAAAGTAAAGCCCTAATCAGACAGAAAATAAATGGCACTCAAATGACATCTAGTGCGTATGGAAGATTTATTTATACTACGTGCTTGAAAGCAATTCGTCGATTTAAAAACATTATCTGAAATTGCCTGTTGTAAGAGCTCTTCACACATCTTACTCTGAATAGAACAACAAAATTTTCGGAGTTGAAAGCTTGAGTTGATGTTAAAAAAGGATATAAAAATCAGTTTCAATCTCAGCTTCTTGTATATAACCTATCAGAAAAAGTATATATCTACCAATGTAAGCTTTTGTGAATGTAATGATATCATTTATTTTGGTCAGCACAAATCTACACGAAGGGCTATCGAAATCCATATTGTAGGGTTAAAAGCTTTCAGACTTTCCGTTCAGCCACTGATGGTGGAGGTGAGAAGATCGTACGAAATTTATTATTTTTCACATTTAAAATTTGTATAACCTTCTTACAAATCTACGTAACGTTCTCTGAAAACGTAAAGAACTGTGCTCAAATGTTTAATGAGAATTAGATATATCAGTATTATCGTGTGTTATTAAATTTCCTAAAAGCATAAAACTGCTTTTACACGTCATTCTTGTTTTCTGAGTTGTTTATTAGAGCAATCTGACATTACTCTGAGGGAGTGTGACAATGTTTCCCGCGCCTTGTAGCATGTGACATGTCAATAAACATTGAGCAGGCGCGCCGAGTGATTTGTTACAATTAAAAGACATCAAAACCACGTGCGGTCATTTATTTTTGCTTTAACGATGTTATCTCGTGAGTTCGACAACACTTATAGACAGACCCTATCTTAAATGAAGGAACTTTTAGTGGAATTAACGTGCTAGAAATTTTGTACTAAAATAAAAAATAGAACTTTTTCACTTCACGAAAGAAAATCAAACAACATTATTCTTTATTATTTCGTGGTCTGAGATATATTTCTCGACATTTCATATTTCTACCTTTGTGGATGATGTAAAATTAAGTTTAGAATCTGTTTCGTATAATGTTGAGCTGTAAAAATTGATATGTTCTATAAGTAACAAATCTGAGCATTCACATATACTTACTTATGTTCCTTTGTTTTTACATTAGTCTATTATCATAATTCTGACAGACAGCGACCTGAAATTGCCAACGACATGTTTGTTTTACATTTTGGAACATAAAATACTGAGGAGATGACTATATAAATTCTAGCAGATCATTTCTTAGGACCGGATAGGCTGGTCGTGAGCTGAGTTGCCATTTCATATTGAGTTTCACGACATTTTGTATGGAGGATTAAATATCCAATTATAGCTATCTTAAAAGTTGTTCTACTTGCACTGCAGCTGACGATCTGCTTGTGTGAAATAGAAAAAATATATTTATTTGCCTCTTGAAAGATAGAGGCTTAGACCACTTGTACTTCTCAAGAAAGACATCTTTTTACGTACTTCTTTATTGAAAAGCTATGGGATTGTACATGTACGTGGTATCTTCCTAGAACCAACAGAAAAAAAAAATCATGCCGCTGTTCTTTAGTGCTGAGAATGAAAATTTTGAACAGTTTTCGAGACTTCCAGAACGTTCCTTTACTGCTTGATTCGGGGTAAGATAGAAATAATTGATATAGTTGTCAACATGTAAAGTTTTACTCCTTTATGTCAAAGTAAATAATTTCTTACAGTTCAAAACTACTCTTCTCGACTGGTTAAGTAATAGAAACTATAAATATATTACATTTATAGTATTTTGTCACCTCCGTAGACTTTGATGATCTCTGTGTATTTAAGTGGTTCAGAAAACGCGGACTTGATGTCACTAAACCAAAAAGGAAAATAAGTTTTGTGTTTTTTCTTTCTATAATTTTCACCAGAAAAAAAATTCTATGTCAAAGCTTTTTTTTGTCTAATTTTGTAAATGGTGAAATTCAACAACTATTTTATCGAAGGTTTTTCAAAACTAAACAAGATAAAAATACGAATTACGATAAGTTTGAAATTGTGTAGTAAAATATTTATAAGGATAAGAAGTGCTGTTATTATGGTGGATGATTTAACAAAAGTTTGTAATGTAATTCCCTTAACGCTCTATCATATGTTGTTCTGTCCAATAGCTTTGTTTTGAATGTTATATTTGTGGAAACACCCGAGACTGTTATGTTAAGCTAATCTGTCTTCTCCTTGCTTTCCCGAATGTTTATTCCAATAAACTAGATATTTTAAAATACATTATTCTTTTTAAACAAGAATATCGTTTTCACTCTGCTATTTCATAGCTACAACTGAAGCTTCTGACGTAGAAGATGACGACGTTTATTAGTGTGTCGTTGTAGTGTATTGAACATTTTCTTCAAATTACACGTAATCTCTGTAGTTATAGTTTACTTACTGAACAGTAGAACAATTATTTCCAAAAGTTGCATCTCGAGTTCGTATGTTGAGTTTCGCACAAAACTAGCTGCTCCTGGTTTTAGAGTGATAGGTAGAAGGTAAGGGAGCTAGTCAACATTCCCACTGCAAACGCTTGGACTATTCTGATCCTGAAGTGGGATTTGACTGTCACTTTTATAATTTATCCACACCCCTAAAGTTCTTAGTGTTTATTATTGTTTTTTTTTTTTTTTACATTAAGGGACCTCGAGCTACTGTATCTCAGGTCAACAGTTCAGTGAACTAACCAATGGACCACACTCGAACCTGTGTCTAGCGTAATAATAGTTTTGGTCTAATCCAATAATACGTATTTCCTTCAGAGAAGTGATATATATAGACTGTATAAGGCATGGAACTTTTGTACTTATAGGTATGTTGCAAATTGGTATCGTTTTCCCGACTCTTAACCTACAACTGATCAATTTGTTTTTATACTTTTCAATATACTGGTTAATTTAATCTTAATTAAGTGAAAATCTGATAAAATTGTTGATTCTATTCAACCATGTCAAATACCAAATAATCCTCAGAAACAATTAATGAGATTATCTGCAACACTTTTTGACATTTGTGTTTAATTATTTTGCATGATTATTATGTTATTAAGAACGCTTTAACCAGACATGATATGGAATAACAAGTAATTTGAAGCGCAAATTATTTAGAAAATTAAGTCTAAGAGGACAATAAGGTTCGAGATCTTATCAGAGTTAAGAACGTTATGTTTGTTCCATGTTTAAGTACGCGTTATTTTATCACTGAAAAATAAGAATAACCTTTTGAAAAAGAGAAAATAATTTATGCACCTTTCCTACTTCACGTCTCCTTTCTCTTCCAGTACAACTTTTGTACTCTTATTGTTCATTGGTTCTTGAAATACGTTGCTCGTGTCAAAGTTGTACACACACACAAACCTAATAACCTTACGCAGATAAATATTTAAAACTCATCGTAAATATTATCATGGTAAACCACTCATTCATATTTACGTATATGTTTTTAAATAAAATTCATTTTAGTACTTTAAAACAAAGTATTGTTTTCGATGTTAATAGACCTTGACAAACATGAAGTTTTGATTTCGACACATTTTAGTCATCAAGTTGGCGATCAACAGTTCGCAGTCTCTCAGGATTATTTTGTGTACTTCTTATATATTTTCGTTTTTTGGAAAACTTTGCAGTAAACTCGGTTGTTGTTGTTTTTTTACATTACTTAAGGCAGTTGCAGTGGAGAGTTAAGCTATGTGTTTATAACAAAATAAGTTACGTCACGTTGAACAATAGTGCTTGATTGTGACTGTACACCGTAAAGTAAGTAACCAACTACGTTAGGATAAAGTACATTTTCAGTTAGTTGTTTTAATGATTTAAGTTAATACATTCATGTTCACATATGAAAATGTACCGTTAGCGTGGAATCACTATATAAGAATGTCTTTAGTTTAGTTAATATTAATATATCTCTTTAGTGTGTGTACCTTATTTTAAAATTAGCAATATCTATCAGAATCAGAATACCAATCGATTGTACTATTCTCAGCATGTCAAAGATTTTTCTGAGATAGAGTTAATCAGTACGTGATCTTGTGTTATATTTAAGTATTAAGATTTTAATGTCTTTAGCTAAGTCGATGACATGAGAAGTTAATCAAATGAATTAAAAATGATTTTAGATAATTTCATTAGCTCACGCCAACCTTTATTATGAGGTTCTGTTAAAACGCTTCGTTGATTTAATGGGAAATTGAGGATTTGAGAATTGACAATGTCTGAAAACTTTTCACAGTATCAGAATCTAAGATTTGTTGGCATTTAAAACATTTTTTTCCTACGAAACAAACGTTTAAAAGCTAACTTAACAACTTGAGACATTTGCTGGTTGTGTTGCTTCAATTCTTATACTATGCTAATGAGAACAATTCCACTCAAGACCGACTTCGAATCCCCGAAATAACAAACATACTCACTCTTTCAGCCGTGGGGGCGTTATAATGTGACTATCAATCTCACTATTCGTTGGCGGTGGGTGGTGATGACCAGCTGCCTTCCCTCTAGTCTTACACTCTAAATTAGGGACGGCTAGGGCAGACAGTCCTCGAGTAGCTTTGCGCGAAATTCAAAACAAAACAAACCACTCAAGACGTGAACAATACAACTGTAGAAGTGGTAATGCCAATGAAGTGAAACACTAAGATAACTATTTTTCAGTTCAGCTTGTAACTGGTGTGTACGCTATCCTACTTATTATTATATTAAGCTTTTTTTAACTTTAGTAATTGCAAATGTACACAAGGGTATGAAATGTTGTTGACAAATATAACCCAAATGTAACACGTATATAATGCCAAAAGTTGCATAACACATAATTTAACCGAGATTAAAAACTTGTATAAAAAACACAAAGTTGGGTAAAGCGGATGAAAGTAGAGCTGGTTCGTAGTTTTCTTTAAAGAATGGAAATAGTACAAGAGGCACGTGTATGGCAGATGCTAAGATCATGATTTAAACAGATGAGTAAGAGGTAAGACGCGAGCACACAAAGGGAAGAATAAGGGCGCCTTATGTTTTATATACAAATAAACATCAATGTACGTTTTCACATTTTTTAATCAGTTAGCACCAAACTAGACACAGTGATGCAGGATAACATAGGAGGAAAGTCGTAAGGAGAGTTTAGCCCCCATCTAATAAATTTATTGAAAACAAAATGTCTATATTCTTAGTATTGGTACCTTTAAGTAATTTTATTCCACATTTAATGTGTGTTATGTAAAGGAAAACGAAGAACAATTTCCTATCGTTTGTTGCAAACAAGTTTTTGTTTCACACGTTCAACGAACAGTTAGTTACTCCTGCTAGAATATAAGAAAAACAAAGAAGTAATAAAAATATTTATGTTTAAATACAGAAAACTATGTCGTTTATATACCGTGGAAAACTTTGTAGAATCTTGAGATGGACCGCCATGTATGTTTAAGTTGGTAAAATTGCTAAACCAACTTCGAGTTTTACCTATTTAAAAGTCAGTGTGCCACGTAACGCTTGACTTCCCTTTATATCTCGAAATATCAGGAGTCACAAAAGCCAAAATGTATTTATTTATTCAGATAGACTAGTTCGACTACTGTCTGCCTGTTACGATATTAGTAACGGTGTATTGTTGGAACGTTGTTTTACCAAAACGCACCGACTTTTCTATATGTTAGAAGTTGTACCAACAATTATTCTGTGAAATCGCCACGAATTCATTTCACAAATGATCTTAGGTTTCATTGGCTAACAAACGCATTTACAGGCGTTTGACTGTCTCGACTTTGGCCTGGCATGGCCAAGCGCGTAAGGCGTGCGACTCGTAATCCGAGGGTCACGGGTTCGCGCCATCGTCGCGCTAAACATGCTCGCCCTCCCAGCCGTGGGGGTGTATAATGTTACAGTCAATCCCACTATTCGTTGGTAAAAGAGTAGCCCAAGAGTTGGCGGTGGGTGGTGATGACTAGCTGCCTTTCCTATAGTCTTACACTGCAAAATTAGGGATGGCTAGCACAGATAGCCCTCGAGTAGCTTTGTGGGAAATTCCAAAACAACAAAACAAGTCTCGACTTTACTTTTCTGCCTCTTTGTTGATCAACCTTGATTTCGCAAAATTTATTACAGTTATTTATGAAATGTGAGGTTAAGGTACACTATGAGGTACAAGTTGTGGTACGTGCACCGTCATTTACGACAGGCTATATGCTAGTATTCAATAAAATGAATTTGGTGGAATTTTTCTACGACAGATATTAGGGTGTTTGTAAAGTAATTCTGTGTGGATGTAATTATACGTAAGCTCTATCATCCAGATTGTAAAAATGGAGAAATGCGTAGAATAATTTAAACAATACAGAAACACTTATAATTAATCCTACCTTTTTGCTTATTATATTGTAATGACCATTTCTTGATTTCTCAATATACCAGAATGCAATTGGCTGTTTTTTTTAACTGCATCACAATTTTTGCTTTCCCCGTATCTTGTCATAAACTTTAGTTTTTAGTACCTTAGTATGTCCCAATAATTGTTCTTATTATTTTATGTGTCTCAGTGTTCTTTCACATTGTTTTATTTTTATTTTCTCACCAACTCATCCTATTTCACTCTTTCATGGTCTCATAATTCCTATTTTTAGCATATATAACTTGTCAATTATTGCTTTATCATTATACCATACATTTACTTTGTTTTTTGTTTCTGCAATTTTTCTGGTCAGTAGTTTTACAATAATGATGACAATTTTAAGTTTAACGCTATGGTTCACCTATACAGCCCCCCCCCTTTCTCCCCGTGGCTAAACGGAATGTATGCGGACTCACCCACCACGCTAGAAACCGGATTTCGATACCCATGGTGGCCAGATTACAGATAGTCCCTCGTGTAACTTTTTGCTTAACTTCACACGACGACAACCAATACACACCACCAGTAATCTTCATGGTAGCTGACGATATAGTAACGTTTTGGAAAAGAAGAGTTTCTTGCAAGTTTCTTCGTATTGCTGGTAGAAATGTTAACATGGTAGTTTATTCCAAATATTTCTTCTGCCATAGTATTTTATCTTTAGCAAAGGTGTGTTTTATTGTAAAAAGAATATCTTTAAAGTTCTCAATACCCATTTCAATCATATCTTATATGGATTTTCTTCAACACTACTATAGATTTATAATACAAAATTAGCTGACTTACAAAGTGAAATACTGCTTGATTCGTTTTTAAAATATTGAGGTGTAAACAAAAGGATTTTTCTGGATTCTTTCATTAATAAACATTTTTGACCAACGGCATCAGAAATGACAGGACACTTTGTAGGAACTATATTCGACACTTAGTTTGTTTTTTTTCACTGACAATCTACACGATCATCCATTACTTTATGAATTAGGGTTAAGAAATGAACACAAATGGTCAGACACTAACATTTCAACGTTTTTTGAAAGATGCCCAAAACTTTAGCACTCTCGAATAGTTTACTATTTTTCTTTATTCTCTAAAAAAAATAGAGTGAACTATTCAAAAGCGCTCAAGTTTTGGGTCTCTTTCAAAAGCCATTTCTTCATGAGAAATCCAGAAGAGTAGCCGATCTATATATAATTAGTTAACTCAAATAAGTTACAATTGGTTTCTATCAATTCTGTTAGGTGCTGTTTTTTACATTAATCCAGACAATGGTCATAGAATTGTTTTAGTACATTATCTATGTAACGCTCTTCATTCCAAACTCTCTGTGAAACCTGTGAGGAACTGGTGAAACAATGAGCCAAAGCTTGTTCTTGTCTCCAGATGGAAACGAGGTAAGATAAAAAACTAACCTACAAATGAAAAACAGCAAAATGGTTGAGGTATCATAAATGCAGAAGGTGTGAATACGATCACAGCGGCACACCACTTGCTATAAGTTTGCTATAGGAGAGGTCAAACAAGCTTTGACGAAAGTTGTGTTGCCAAGCGCCTCAAGAAGTACAGTCATGTGAAAAAGTTAGGACACCCTATGAAAGCCTGTGTATTTTTGTAACATTTTTGGATATATAGATATTTAATCTCAATTTTAACAATACTGAGAGATTATAGGAATATAACTAAACTCTTAAAACTGAAGAAAAGACTTTTCAAGATCTTCTGTAAATGTAATTCTACAAAAATACATATTCTAACTGAGGAAAAGTTAGGACACCCCCACATTTATTCCCACTTAAAATGGCTCAACTCACACACAGGTGTATCACACCAGGTGCACATGATTAGAATATCGTTACTCAGCATTTAGAATGAGGCTTGCTCTATTTAAACCTCAGACATTTAGTTTGGTGTGCTCCTGACTGTTGAAGTGAGAGTGAGCACCATGGTGAGAGCAAAAGAGCTGACTGAGGCCTTCAGAAAGAAAATTGTAGCAGCTTATGAGTCTGGTAAGGGATTTAAAAAGATCCCGAAAGATTTTGAAATCAGCCATTCCACTGTCCGGAAAATAGTCAACAAGTGGAGGGCTTTCAAAACAACTGCCAACATGTCCAGGTCTGGTCGTCCAAGCAATTTCACCCCAAGAACGGACCGCAAGATGCTAAAAGAGGTATCCAAGCACCCTAACATGTCATCACGGGACCTACAGCAGACTCTGGCTACTGTTGATGTGAAAGTGCATGCCTTTACAATCAGAAAGAGACTGCACAAGTTTAACTTGCATGGGAGGTGTGCAAGGAGGAAACCTTTGTTTTCTAAGAGAAACATCAAGGCCAGACTGAAATTTGCCAGAAAGAATGTAGACAAAGACTAGGATTTCTGGAATAATGTTCTTTGGACAGATAAGTCCAAAATTGAATTATTTGGACACCAGAACAGAGAACATATTTGGCGAAAACCAAATACAGCATTTTAGGAAAAGAACTTCATACCAACTGTGAAGCATGGAGGTGGAAGTGTCATGCTTTGGGTCTGCTTTGCTGCAACAGGACCTGGACAGCTCAAAATTATAGAATCCACCATGAATTTTACTGTTTATTAGAGGGTGCTTGAGGATCATGTGAGACCATCTGTACGAAAATTAAAGCTGAAGCGAAACTGGATCCTGCAACACGACAATGACCCAAAAAATACCAGTAAATCCACCAAGAACTGGCTGAAAACTAAGAAATGGAGAGTGCTGGAATGGCCGAGTCAAAGCCCACATCTAAATCCCATTTAGATACTGTGGAGTGACTTGAAATGAGCTGTACATGCAATAAACCGTTCAAACATCTCACAGCTGAAATAATTCTGCATTGAGGAGTGGGACAAACGTTTTTCAGACCGATGCCAGAGACTAGTAGATGGCTACAAGAAGCGTCTCACTGCAGTTATTTCAGCCAAAGGGAGTAACACTAGTTATTTAGGGGTAGAATGTCCTTACTTTTCCTCAGTTAGAATATGCATTTTTGTAGAATTACATTTACAGAAGATCTTGAAAAGTCTTTTCTTCAGTTTTAAGTGTTTAGTTATATTCCTATAATCTCTCAGCATTGTTGAAATTGAGATTAAATATCCATATATCCAAAAATGTTACACAAATACACAGTCTTTCATAGGGTGTCCTAACTTTTTCACATGACATCTTCGTAAAGGAACGGTAAACATAATGGTGTATCAGACGACTTGCCCTCAAATGTGGAGGATGGCGAAGATGATACGAAGGAGGACGAGTCAAGATCAGGTGAGGAACATAAAGACTTTTTTGTCCGAGTGAAATACAATAATATTATAAGGACACGAGGACTACTAAAATAATGTCTAAATGACAGGACTATAGCATGCTGGTGGTCTAGAAAAATGGCGAAGTGACAGGACTATAGCATGCTGGTTGTCTAAAAAATGGCTAAATGACAGGACTATAGTATGCTGGTGGTCTAAAACAATGTCTAAATGACAGGACTATAGCACGCCAGTGGTCTAAAATAGTGGCTAAATGACAGGACTATAGCATGCTGAAAATAATGGCTAAATGACAGGACTATAGAATGCTGGTGATCTAAAATAATGGCCAAATAACAGGACTATAGCATGCTGGTGGTCTAGAAAAATGGCGAAGTGACAGGACTATAGCATGCTGGTTGTCTAAAAAATGGCTAAATGACAGGACTATAGTATGCTGGTGGTCTAAAACAATGTCTAAATGACAGGACTATAGCACGCCAGTGGTCTAAAATAGTGGCTAAATGACAGGACTATAGCATGCTGGTGGTCTAAAATAATGGCTAAATGACAGGACTATAGAATGCTGGTGATCTAAAATAATGGCCAAATAACAGGACTATAGCATGCTGGTGGTCTAAAATAATGGAGAAATGACAGTGGTCATGCTGGTGGTCTACTTTAACAACACAGAACCACCTTACCGAAGACTCAGATAAAAAAAAAAAACAGCATGGTAAAATGATCCATAAATCATGCTCTATAGAGTCCTGTCCCTCACGTGCAGGCTTCTGGATTTTCGGACCTGACAGAATACCTAATCAACCACTAATTTTTTTTTTGACCTTAAAGTAAAATATTGCGTGTTGATTTTAGAGGTCAAATCTCATTAACAAAAGATGAAACAAATTAGCGTCAAGGTATGATTTGAATAACAACACAGCAGAAGTAAGAATACAAGAAAGTATGGATATTGGTGGTTTTGCTCTTATTTGTATTCCTTTTCTCAGAATGAAATACTCTTAAGAAAAAACTACATTAAAAATATCTAAAACTGAAGCAGTTCAATCATTTACTAAGGTTGTATTATGTGTATATATATGCTTATGAGTTGATATGAATTGTACTTTCTTACACAAATATTAGATGATAGGATATTTTGTTTCTTATATGGACACAAAATGTGATTGTTATATTGATGATAGGATATTTTGTTTCTTATATGGATATGAGTTGTTATACTTTGTTATTTTTACTTGTTTTATAATGTTATTTCTTATATGAATGTGAGTTGTTATATTGTGCTATGTTTATCTTCACCAGTATCAGTTGATAAGCTGTTTTATGTTGTTTCTTATATGGATATGAGTTGTTATACTGTGCTATGTTTACCTATACCAGTATCAATTAACAAGGTGTTTTATGTTGTTGTTTCTTATATGAATGTGAATTGTTATATTGTGCAATGTTTACTTATACAAGTATCAGTTGATGACCTGTTTTATGTTGTTATTTCTTATATGGATATGAATTGTTATATTGTGCTATATATGAATGTTATTTGCCAAACTGTTTTGATTTGTTTCTTCTTATGTAGCTATAATTGTTACACTGTGTTATGTTTTCCTATGCATGTATCAGTTGATAGATTTTGTATTGTTGCTTATTATATGAATATGAATTGCTATACTATTTTATGCTATACTATATTGGTATCAATAGCCAGAATGTATTACTTCTTCTATTTTAACTTTTTTAGTATTTTTCTGCACTATATATTTCTGTGTACACATGAATTATTTGACTGTATTATCTCTTGTTTAGTGAAATAATATTATATTTAAATATTTCATAACACAACCTTTAATTTCTAATATGTAATATGAAATTTATTACAAAATCCATGTACTTTCTATATTTTATTTCAGTCACAAAGTCTACTAGTTACCCAAGATGTAAAGTACCTTGCATTCCATTAATACAATTGTTATCAGTTGCTACAATTGTATACAATTGCTATTCAGATGTTCTCATTAGGCCTTAGTGACTAATAGGTTGATATTGTATGTATTTTTATTATATTTTTCTCTTATTATCTTCATTTAATTGCAGACTTCTGTTAATTCTTTTCATCTTATTGTTAATAAAATTAAATTTTAGTCTCTCGTTTTGGGGTCACTTTCCTAACATTGCGATGTTTGACTGTGTGAACCTGTGTCGCGGAATTATCTTGGTCTAGGGAGTTTCACCAGAACTTTCATACTAGTCCTTCGGGTGTAAATATATAATAATCTACGGATGCATACTTTGTCGTTAATATAAATTTAAGTCATCCACCTGTTCATTCTTTTTATGGAAGTACTATATTCCACTATTATTCAGAAACATGACATAATTTTAATTAAATCATATTTTGTACGAAGGACACATTAGTGAATTATAGTGAACCGGGTGTTACATTGAGAAAAGAAAACTATGTAGTCAGACAAAATAGGATCACGGCCTAGAAAATGAAAATAAACTTTATATTTTAGTAAATTGCATCTAAATACCACAATGATTTGCAGGTTATTTTAGCAGTTCATGTTACCTTAAATCTAGCGCATTATTAAAACACACTGTTTGTTATTTCTAATACTTTATAAGTGAAAGCCAAGAAAAATATATAGTAATATGTTATCTACACTACATGTGCCATTTCAAGTAGCAATGGGACTTTTCGTAAATACAAAGGTCCATCAGACTAGCTGGAATATGAAAGAGGTAATAGTGGTTTAGGGCGATATATATGTATGATCAGTTACATGAAAAACAACTGTAATGGTGTGATCGTGAGTACAATGTGAACTGCAATTATTAGCAGTTTTGTTTAGGTCGTAACTTCTTACTATATTTTAGCCAAGAATTATACTGTTACAGGGCTTTTTTTTGTCTATAAATTATTTTTAAACTATATAATGCTAAGTTAACTTTGCTAGTTGCTTTACAATTATATTCTGGCAGAATTTATTCATTATTTCTTTTGCATCTGTAAATACTGTAAACACCTATAATTGCAAAGAAGTACTGAATTTTAAATTTTTATTCCAGGTTTAATTCAGTGACAAAGAGAGTATATGATTTTTTTCGAATAAAATCAATAAAACATCAGTAAAAATAATGGGTTTTCAGACTTTAAAGTGTTTGCACTTGTGGTTACTCCGCAGACAAAGAATAGTTATCAAACTCTTTCATGCATACCCACAAATTGTGAATATATATGTTACGGGTGTGAAAAAACGCCGTACAATTATAGATGTGATATAATCGCAAGTATGAGAAGAGCTCTCAGAAATGAGGGGTTGGCGTGAATCATATGCTCAGTTAACTTTCACGAGCTGAAATTTCAATATGAAATAAATGTGCGTAAGTTTGATCTTCCGTGTAAGTGTCAGTTTTTAAACAGTGAAACTGCACGATTGTTTAGGTGCAACAGATCTTCCTGGGTGCTGAAATATTGAAGATTCCAGAGAATTATCTCAAATTATCTATCCTGTTGAATGTGTACAGCCTTAACAACTGGTGGATCCTATACACATTTGAAAAGCTGAATTTTTTCCCAACAGATTCAAGGTTTACTAAAGCTTCTAAATGTTTGCAACTTTATCTTCATTCTCCATCAAAAAGTAGTTCGTATCTCAAAAGTCTTGAAATAGCGAGGCGATTTACTAATTATAAATTGCATGCACACAAACTTACACACATTGATGATTTCTTTAAAAAAGAAAAAGTAAACTAGGATTTAATGTTATTTCCGGAAACACCAGAACGTTGGTTTAGAGCTATACTTCAATACGTATTCTATTCATAAAACCTAACATACTGCAGGGGTTGTAATGCAGGTAGTAATTATAAACATGGTAAAACACACGTGAACTAAATAACGCAAATTTTACTTTGTTGTATTGTAGCAATATGTAATTTTGTTGTATTTTTTTATACCGTGATATCTAATAAACTTATAGTCCATCTTGATCAATCCCTTAGCTCGAAATATCCTCTTTTTTATGTGTTATCTACTATTCCACGCACAGTCATATCCTGAGATCTCATGTTAATGACATAAATCACACACCGCAAGGAAGTAATACAAAAACACTGTGTCATATGAATAGCTCAAACTAAATGCATGGAGCTTCTAGGTAATGACTCATTCTTCCGAATGACCCTTCAATGACCAACATCGTCCCATAGCACGTTCAAAAGTGTCTCACAAAGCGATCTTTCACGGTGACCACTAAATCTAAAATGACGCGTCTCTTCAAAGTGAACAGCGAAGTGCGAATTTCAAAACTCAAGCAAAAGTGGGTGCTTCGCCGTTTAATAGGAGAAGCAAACATTGAGAAAAGTAGACAAATTTTATTTAACTAAGCAGTGAAAATAAGACCTATCTTACAAGACATGGTTACTGAAATAAATACGGATAAATAAATTTGATAGGTTATTTCAATAAGCTAGTTAAGACTTTCTAAACACACGAATAAACTCAAATTAAGTAAAGAATAGTGTAACATAAAGCAACAGATATATATGATATGACAAATATAAGAAATCATATACAAATGATAAAATAAAATATATCATCTATAGAATTTCATATTTGTAAATTTAAAAATATATCAAGTTCTTCAATTTGTATTATTTGTTTGTTTTTGAATTTCACGCAAAGCTACACGAGGGCTATCTGCGCAAGCCGTTGCTAATTTTTCAGTGTAAGACTAGAGGGAAGGCAGTTTGTCATCACCATCCACCTCTTGGTCTTCTCTTTCACCAACAAATAGTAGGATTGACCGTCACATTAGTATAGAATGCACAAAACAATTAACCAAGTCATATTATTCTAAGCCTAACATCGCTAGGAGGTTAGTACGCTGGTCACATAATCTATGGGATCGAAACACTGCACCGATTTTACTCGCCTTTTCAGCAGAAGGGACGTTATAATGTGACAGTTAACTAGTCTCACTATTCGTTAGTCATGAAAGCCCAAAAGTTGGCGATTGGGTTTGTCGGTCGGTTACCTAATCGTGTTCAGTAATTCAAAACTAGGGACGGCAGCAGAAAGCCTCAGTAATGTTGCTATGAACAAACATATTACATACATTCAGAAAGTATTTACGATTGTATTAGATAACATAGCAACTATTTTTTTAAATCAACTCAACAGTCCATGCATATTCTGAAAGGAATGATGTAATAGTCCAGGACTTTCCTCCAAAAATCCTTGTTCTACAAGAAACGTCCGATGTCGTTTGAGTTACCGAATTTAAAATTGTAACTTACATATAAACTAGAACGTGTTTCAGCTGTCTCATACTAGGTAGTTTATTTTTATTACACTATTTCATAATCTAATAAAAAATTATTCTTTATTTATTATTGCTATGAATTTGTAGCGTAAACTAAACCTTCAAGAAAACTTTATTGTAATAAACATTTTAGATGCTATCCTTAATTTTGCCAAAATTGTTTCACTACAGTGGAAATCAGATAAATTTGTTTCTCAATTTTGAAACACGTGTATACCTACTAAGAATGAAATAGACCCAATAACCGTACCTTGACTCATACTGCGGTATAATTAATATGCGATTTTTCTTTGTTATATCTAAAAATTTATATTAATCTGTATCTAACATCTCAAGAAAACTCTTAGACTCCGTGATTGGTGTGAGAGCGACCTCACGTGCACCGTGTATCTTGATTGGTCCACAGCGTGTCTCTAGAACAAGCTT
The DNA here is from genome assembly GCF_004210375.1 of Tachypleus tridentatus. Classification (NCBI taxonomy): domain Eukaryota; kingdom Metazoa; phylum Arthropoda; class Merostomata; order Xiphosura; family Limulidae; genus Tachypleus; species Tachypleus tridentatus. Next base: position 87,762,315 of record NC_134836.1, on the reverse strand, counting down.
AAGAAAAAGAAAAAGGCGGTTAGGCAGACACTTCTTCAGAGTCAATGTTATGTATAGAACAAATTTACCACGTGTATACATAAACCCCACTTAAACGATTGTCAACACGTTCTTCGAGATAGACGCAGGTTACTTAACGTCTGCGTTTTGTCAGTGTCCACGCGCCATTATTTCACGAGATCCGACACAGAACTGGGAAACGCGAAGAAGACAGCCCATCACCATCCGGGCCTAACGTTGACATGTCTCCCTTTCCAGCGATGTCAAACGGCCAGAAATCCACAACTCCTCGTAACTCCCCGTCGGCAGAAATGTCTCATATCTCCCGCAGTGCTTTATTAAACTATTCAGACCTGACAACGGTCGATCAACAGACTCTGGACCAATCAGCATTCACTCTCTCATCCGTTGCTGCTCTTCTTAAACAAACTAGTCAGCATTATGAACATGAAATAATACGTCCTTTTCAAACATTTTCCGCTATAACGTCTACAACACTATTTCATGAACTTCCACGAGCTCAGCGCAAAAGACGTCGCAGTAATCGTGAAGACGAAAATGTGAACGGGCATTGCGAACCAAAAAAAGCACGAAAACGTGGTTGTCAGAGTCTCGAGGAGATGCAGAGTCAGCGTTTACTAGCAAACGTGAGAGAGAGACAACGGACACAAAATCTAAACGAAGCCTTCGCTGCCTTACGGAAGATCATTCCTACCCTGCCGTCGGACAAACTGAGCAAGATACAGACGCTGAAACTCGCTGCTCGCTACATCGATTTCTTGTACCAAGTTCTCAAGGAGGACAAGCACGATGTCAAACTAACAAGTTCTTGCAGCTATGTCGCCCACGAGCGACTAAGCTACGCTTTCTCGGTGTGGAGAATGGAAGGAGCTTGGCCGTCAGGCCGCTGAGAGTAACAGGTGATATAACATGTTTAAGTCATTAATATTAATTTCCTTCCGATCAGAACAAACTATAAGTTTAAAGCGAAATTAAAATCAACCTGGCAGTTGGTAAGGCTAAGTAAATACACTCTTATTACATTTCTATTTAGGGTAAGTTAATGAGACAAAGGTAATAACTTATTAAGTCGCTATAAATAACAAGTAAGACATGGAAAGAGGTTATTAAGTCAGTATGATTAATAGGTAAGACAATGAAAAGAGCTTATTTAATTAGTATGGTTAACAGGTAAGACATGGAAAGAGGTTATTAACTTAGTATGGTTAACAGGTAAAACAATGGAAAGAACTTAAAAGTTAAGTTATTATTAGCAAAAGGTAAAATAACGAAATAAACTACTTTAAGTCTTTAATAGACACAGGTAAGATATTTAAATCATGGTACACCGATTGTAAATCGCTTGTACTCTGACAATAGTCTATACCATACACACCAATAAGAAAGTTTCTTGATATATATTTATACACACCTTTTGTAAGAAATAAATATCAGTAAGCTACTTTGATAGTTATAATGTAGTTAATCTGTTTTGTTTAACAGACTCTGTGTACGTGATTTTTTTTACTGTAATATCCTATTTTCATTTAATTTGCAATACATTTTTTAACTTACGGTAAACAACTATTGTGAAGTTAATTTATTATAGTGACATCCTGTAAAAAACAATAGTTCCTTTTAGCTAAGATGGCTCCACCACTATGAACGGAGACTCGAATAAACATGCTTTTTATATTTATATAAATATGATAATTAATCGCGGAAACTAAGAATATTTTTAGCTATTTCTTTGCTCAACTATGTCTTAAAGAATTAATTTTCTTACTAACTAATACGTTCTGCTAACTATCTTGTCCAATATAAACAACATTTGATTATCCTAAAAATATAAACTGAATTAGAGTAAAAATACAATGAATAACAGTCATGATACAATGCTTGCACACAAATCGATAAATGTTTTATATATATATATATACAACATTATTTTTATATAGAATAATATGACAGTTATTAAAATATATTATATTTTCATCTTTTATTGAAAGATACTTTCGTTTCTTAATTCTTACTTGGAGAAAATTAACTTTAAGCATTATTTGCTTTCGTTCAGCTGTTACAAATTATCTGCTAATCTCGTGAACACTGACTGCCTACGAAAACGAAACCAAAACCCAATGTATACCCTCTGCTGACTCCTTCACTTAAAGCTAAAATGCTTTAATGAATGCTACTCGGCCACACAAGATACCTGAATTATGATAATCCAAACAACAGACGAGACGGTACGCATTTTCAAAATAATTTGCGTCTAGTTTCCCGAATTACTATTCCTACTAAAATAACATATCAAGTGAAATACACTTATGCTAATTTGTATTTTTTGTCGGGCCTAAACCCTACTGATACTGGACATACTCGTGCCTCCGGTTTAGTCTATTTATTACTCGCAAATTATAAATTTGAGGTATGGTTTACATTTTTTTTAATTTCGCGCAAAGCTACACGAAGGCTATCTCTGCTAGCCGTCCCTAATTTAGCAGTATAACACTAGGGGGAAGGCAGCTAGCCATCACCACCCATCGCCAACTCTTGGATCACTCTTTTACCAACGAATAATGGGATTGACTATCACCTTATAAAGACCCCATGGCTGAAAGAGCGAGCATGTTTGGTGTGACGAAGATTTGAACCTGTGACTCTCAAATTACGAGTCGAGTGCCTTAACCACCTGGTCATGCCGGGCCGTAAATTTGAGCATGCAGACTAAATTTGTAAATCTTTGTTAGTCAGTCTAGGGATTAATAAAGGCTCGGCATCTGTAATCTCATAATTATACAAATAAAATGTAATTCAGTACAGCCAGGACAAAGGAATATACTCAAACGCAATAAAAACTGATATTTTATTAACCGTTTGTATAGTATGTTAACTTCAAGTTCTTTATTAGGATGATGAAGTTATAATGAGTGTTGTAAATACCACAGTATTGTACATGCCTTAGTGATGTACATGCCATAAATCTCTGACGTTTTTATCATCGATATTGAAATAACTGCCTTAAATATCAGTGTTAATATTAATTCATTAATTTATATATTACAATTTTCAGATGACACCTTTTATGTAATTTTAGAAAAAGCAAAATTTAAAAAAAAATTTGCATTCACCTAATACTCTAGAATTATTCGCAGTGCTCTCTAACATGTTTATTGTTATTTGGAGCTTATAAGGAATGAGTCTTGTAAAATTTTTGGCATTCTGAAATTTTATAGATACACTTGCTTAAAACGAGAGGCAGGCTATGCTCAGAATGATTGTAGTAAAGCTAATAATGAAGTGAACTACTATGTTACATTAGTTTATATTAAAACTGATTTTTAGTGAAACTACTTCACAGAATGTAGTTTCGCAAAGGTTTCTCTACATTCCAATGGACTTAAACGTACTTGACATTAATTAGTAGATAAATAAGAGCTAGACATGCTCTGTAGATCTGCAATCAGATCTGTGAATAATATAGTTCTATTGTGAAGTTTAGATTTTTATCAAAATGTCCATTTTTAAATTGAATATGTAAAGCTTTAGTTGTAGGTATATTTTTTACAGGGCAAGTGAAAGACTTGAAGCTTGACGTAAGTTAATACAAGGTGAGTTATTTTAGGGATATAGCTGCAATAAAATTCATTCTAAGAATTAAATGGTAATAAGCTTGACTTGTAACAAGGTATTTCGATAATAGGTAGATATTACGGACCATGGTATGACAACCTAGGATAGGGAAAAGAGAAGGTGGAGGGAAGATATCGTGGTGGGAATTAGGAATCAGATGGACAGGGTATACTAAGAATAGGAAATACGGAACATGTCTGTCATCTAGTGAGGGATGACTGAGATTAGATAGGGTTATTCTAAGCTACTTAACCGTCTCTGAAAATACGGAACAAGTTACATGCTGGTCATTTTCCAATCATTTAATGTAAAGAGTTTAATCTAAAGAAAACTGTCGAGAATATTCTAGTATAACAACGTTTACATTTTCTGAATTAATACTGACCTACTGGAGCATAGGCTGTTCGTGTAGTATGCCTTGAAATCGAGTTTCGATACCCGTGGTGGTCAGAGCATAGATAGCCCATTGTGTAGCTTCGTGCCTTACAAACGAACAATCCCTCGTAGAGCATACATACAGTTTACTGAATACTGAAAGTCCATGTGTTGATTGCTCGTGTCAAGTTCAAGATGTATTTTTATACAGTTTATTTTTTCTTATCACTTTTAACAACCCTTTTAATTTTCTTTATTTGCTAATCTGCTTGAACCAAATAAATTCGTTTTCAACATTTCAACATGCTATCACAATCAGCAAGACACATTGAAAAATAGTTAACATCAATACCACCATAACTCACACTTAAAGGAAATAATCGAATTAACACTGTAGCTTTCTTAAAACGTTATAACTAAAAAGGAGAAACATTAATGAATGATGATGATTAATCCAAACGCATTAAAATAGATTATAATGAAAATGTTAGGCCAAATAGTATTGAATAAAATAAACTGTATTTCAATTAAGTAAGATAAAATTTCAAGTAGCACCAAAGAAAAAATCCAAAGAATCCTGAACTATCTCAAAATGTTCTTTAATTTTTGTCTTTTCTTTCTTAAGCAAAGTAGATCCGTCATGGTTAACTTCAAAAATTAATGAAATATTTTTTAATCCACAAATTAAACTGCTAATTATTTTCAAGTCGATTTTTTGGATTCATAGTATTTTCCGAACTAAATTTTCTCTACCTCTTATTTTCTGTAATACCGTGATGAGGCAAGGCCACTTATATTGGTAAAACCTTGCGCCAATTATAACTACATGACGTTCGACATGAACGTGCCTTGAGCATAACCGACTAGAGACTTCCAAATCCTCATGTTTCCGTATACACAACGAAAGAAAAGAACTATTATATTTCCCCAAATATTTTAAATTCTAACACAAACAACTTGTTGATAATAACTGCGCACTCGATGTTACACAATAACCTCAATTATTTTCATCTATCTTTACAATTAATGGCTTTTTATTGTATGTATAAGTTACAGCCAATTTTCTTTTTGTAAATCATTTTGAATATTGGTTTTATTTTTGAGTGTCGTTCATTTTCATGTAGTCTTTTGTTCTAATGTTATGGAGAAACCGTAACAAAATACGTATTTTTAAGTATTTTGTATCATCCTCAGATCGTTTATGATGGCGTTGGTGGATTCCGAAATATTTATTGAACTGAATCATTTTCAATTTATGTTGCTAATGGTAACTGATGGTGTCGTTGGTGGGTTTCAAAATGTTTATTGAGCTGAATCATCCTCTGTTACTACAGATCGCTGATGGTGTCATTGATGGATTTCGAATTGTTCATCGAGTATTTTTGTTTACTATTGTTCTAGTGATACACCTGCTTCTAAGTTAAAGGACTTGGCGTGATGTAGTGGATATGAGGCTGAACTCATAATCTGTGGGTCCTGATTTGATTACCTCTCACTGAACAAGCACGTCCTTTCAGCCGTGTTGGCGTTACGACGTTACGGTCGATACCTTTATTCGTTCGTAAATGAGTAGCTCAAGAGTTGGCGGTGGGTGGTGATGACTAGTTACCCTCCCTCTAGTCTATCACTGATAAATTACTGACGGCTAGCGCATATATCCTTCGTGTAGTTTTCATAAAATTCAAAATAAACCTAAGTTAAAGTTCTATTCTCGACTGTGACTTGTATCTGTACAGAAAAAACTGCATTTCAATTATAATTACCAATCTTATTTCAAATTAACATCATGAGTGTATATTCCATATTTACAAGAAATAACTTTCTTTGTCAGCGCTTTAATGACACTTATTTCTAATGAATTATTCAGTAAACACTATTCCTTATTCTTTAGCACCTTGTCATTATAATACGTCAAAGCTACAGCAATAAGTTCATTATTTGAGAAATATTTTGAACTATTTTAAAGTAGGTTGGTAAGGAAATCGTGTCTACACAACGGTTTGTGACAACTGAGTTACAACCGTACTATCCATCACGTTATTCTGATAAAACTTCACTGATAAGGAAGGTGAGGGTGGTTAGGATAACGAACACAAACAGCTGTGCGTGCCGCGTGGTTGACAATATCCAAACATCTTGTATTTAGGACATCCTTTGTTCAGTATAGTACAAAGCTGTATTTACACAGTTTGCTTTAATGTGCTGGACGTAACACAGGTTTGTCATAAGAGCTGGCATTCGTTAAGTTTCCGAAACCTAATCAACCTATATTATCTTTGTTTAATACGACATGGACTAGACATATCCCTGTAAACTTTACGTGTTAAAGAATTACTGTTACTTTTATTACATTCTTCGTTTATAATACTTCTCGTGTCTTGGATCAAGATGTGTGGTGTGTTTTGATGGTATTATTGAGACTGGATTTCCTTCATTCCTTATTTCGTCAATTGCCAAAACAAGTTTCTGTTTGTGTTTTCTTATAGAAAAGACACATCGGGCTGTCTGCCGAATCCACCGAGGGGAATCGAACCCCTGATTTTCGCGTTGTAAATCCGTAGACTCACCACTGTACCAGGGTGGTACTAACAAGCTTGTGTAACACAGAGCTGAATCCATTCCATTTCTGACACCCGTTAGGTGTTGATCCAATATATACCAAAATATGTTTTGTCTGTGACTTCCACTGGTTATAAAGTCCCTGTATCGGATATGATCGTTCACATTAAAGCTCTTTGTTGGTTTCATACTTTTTATTATCTCGACACGTCTTCTATTGCGGATTTTCCAGAAAATAAAAATCCTACCAATCACTTCAGAGAAAAAAAAATATCTTACAAGATGGACCAAAACACTAAACAGTATAAGTTTTTATTTATCTATTAAAAAACAGCGATGGAAAAGTTAACGAAAAAAAACTAGTGTACACCATATGCATTTATTTATACGTAGGTGTATCAAATCCTCGTCATCACGAGTGTATTAAATATGTATATCTGTTTTGTGTGGTCTTGAGCGTAGATGCCTTGTATCTTACATTTTCACTTCTCTTATACATACAAATGTATACAACAACACAAAAGGCAGACAGCTGCACTGTTACCTAAACCTATACACCTGACGGTCTAATATAAAACTCAACAGACAGCACGTCAAGATAAGACGGAATATTCTTCAGCTGTTTGTAAGCCATTAAGAACTAAATGCTTTCTCTTTTTTAAACGTCGACCCTTATATGATTAAATCCCCAAGAACTCAACGGTCGAACTAAACGAGCAGATGCAAGTTAGACAGAGAATAAAAAAGAAACTGCAAATGATTTCATAGTCATTGCTTTACACTACGTGAAGAATATCTTTTTAAGTTTTAAGAGATGTCATTATGTCATTTACAAATGAACAGATACTATTTACAAAGATAATTCTATGGTCAGAGATACATACTTTAATAGACAGATACAAAATGAGTCAACTTAATTTCTTACTGTTCATATACTAACACAGAAAACAAACATAATTGTCTGTTGTTGTTGTTGTTTGTACTCTTATTTTGTACTTTATTCCCCAGTTTTACATTTCTATCTTAATGTCCGGCAGGAAACGTAGACAATTTAGAAAAAGCGTCGTGTAATGTGACACTTTATGACATCATTACTACAGGAAGACGAGTGAAGGTGGGGGTCATTCTAGTATTGCTAAGATACTGTTTCTGCAGTAAACGCCCCCTACCAGCAAATCGCGAACAGGCAGTGAACTATGGAAACACTGTTTACGAGGTCTAGTTCATACACTAACCTACAGACGCTTGTAACACGGTACACGTAAAAAGATTCGTTGCATTGATAATCATTATACGACCCCTCCCCCACCAGTACGGGCACATCTTCACTCCCTGTAGGGGATCCACTTGTTCCAACAAGGGGTCAACGCTGTTTCTAAGAGTCTATTTACCGTTCATTATTTGCCAGTAGTATAGCGTGTTTCATTATATTGAATGTTTTTTAAACTCTGAACAAATTAAAACAACCAATCCTTATGATTCTTATATTTCATGCATTGATCATCGTTTACAATGGCACAATTATACGTAATTGTGAAAATAACTGTCACAAGACAATTGTTATAAATCTACGTTTAACACGTATCTGTGTCTGAATGAATGGCTTTTGCATTCAAGTCACATTTTTACACCTTCAACATTTATGATTACTATATAAAAACAGAAAATGTCATCTAAATTTTTGTTTTATTTTTTTGAACCTCTTGTGTAATACACCAACTTACTGAACTTTATGTTGTGTATCGTATCCGAACAGTGCAATGACTATTTAACTGTACATGTTCAGTACGGGGTATGTAGTGAACTGGAAGATAGGGAAGAGCTACAGTAATTTAAAGATAAATATGAACAAGCGATAACTGAACGAATATTTTATCACTTTTAAAAATTTAAAGGATTAAACATATCTGGAATAAAAACATTAAATTTACTGTTTTAAATGCTGAAAATACCCTATATTCTAAGTATTTCTTATTATTTAATATGTTTGGTTTGTTTAGAATTTTGCGCAAGGCTACTCGAGGTCTATCTGCAATAGCCGTCCCTAATTTAGCAGTATAAGACTAGAGGGAAGGCAGCTAGTCATCACCACTCACCGCCAACTCTTGGGCTACTCTTTTACCAAATAATAGTGGGATTGACCGTCACATTATAACATTCCCACTGCTGAAAGGGCGAGCATGTTTGGTGTGACGGGGATTCGAACCCGCAACCCTCAGATTACGAGTCGCACGCCTTAATACGTTTGGCCATGCCGTGCCACCATGTGAAAAATTACAAATTATCTTTCCTTAAGTTAAAAGTGCATTTTGATAACTGTATAATGCCCTTATGAATTACGAGTCGAGCGCCTGAACCACCTGGTCGCTCTTTAATGTATATTACAATAAAATATATTATATTAGTTTACGGATCCTATATAACTAAATTTACTTGTTTATTTGTTGATGTATTTTTACTTAACTTATTATTTTAGGACTCATTTTGAATTAGATAAGTTTGCTCAACTTTTCTCATTTGCATTAATTTATCCATAAAACGCAAATTTGCAGTTAATAATGTGTTAACCACTGTTTGGAGATATGTCAGGTTTGTATCTGTTTCACTTTCTTTTAGTGTTTACATGGTTAATACATAGTTATAAGAGACATGCTCATTCAGTAGTTTCCACTTTGCAGGAATGTGGAGTTTCAAGCATCCAGAGCTAAGCGCTGTTACCACGAATTTTTGCATCTGGTATGAACAGGAACACTTCCATGCAAGATATCATGTACATAAGTTATGGTATCGTGAACTGAAAGATCTGACAGAGTTTTGCCGAAGACGAATCACAATATAAAAGTTTGGTTGACCCGAAAAATCAGAAGAAGTATAGTAACAGTTTTAGTATTAGGTATTTTCTGTGCATACACAGAGTTGTGGAACATTACAACAGACTGTGGTTTTTATGTCTTGAAGTATGGAAAGTGCAACAACTGATCTGTTATATTAATAACAAGTTGACTGGTTATGTACATGTATATATGTGTGGGTATTCCACTCATTAATCATGTAAGATTTCAACGTTTCTGTATAAAACGTATGTTATTTTTCACTTAATTCCAGAAAATGAAAATAAGATGTATAGATTGGTGTCACGAAACCCGTTTTTTGTCTTGTTTTTTAACTAGTACGTCAAGTAGTACTTAATCTTATTATGTTATTTTGTATGTATCTTTGCTTGGACGTCTTTATTAGCAAAGTAAAACAAAATACATTAAAACTTAAAGTATTCTCAACTTTCAAGTATAATTAATATTAAAACATCTGCCCAGTGTACATTATACAGCAAAAATATAGTTAGATTATTGAGTTTGGATTGTGAAGTAAATTAAAACAAACCTGAAAAGAATATTTCATGCAACGTAGTTTAAGTCAGTTACGCGCACATCTAAACCTCTTCAACATAGACAACATTTTATTTATAGCACCAGGTTAATTAATCCTCTGTTATTCTGTGTAATATGGTTAGATACTTTAACATGTGATCATACATAACTCTAAAGCTGTTGAAACTGTAATATACATATAAACTGATTATATACTGCTCTGAAGCAACCGATATTAAGGCTATCCTGTACTGTCAATCTTATATGTTAAAAGTTTATTACCGGTCTACTTTCAGGGCAAAACAACTTCTACGTTTCACTTCCAAAACACACAACAAATACATTCTATTCATAATAAGTAGGCTTTCTTTGAAATTATAACATGATGTAACACTCTTAAATTGATTTTAGTTATGGACCAGCAGAGACTTGCCAAACATTTGCAATAAAATTAGTTTATTTATTGCGACGTTACTAGATTTCTAGAATAATATAATTCTATATATATAAGCCACATTTTTGTAGGCCTAGCATTAGTTAAGTCTTTATTATATATAACCGATACTTGATAAAGAGATAAATTAACAATGTAGCTTGTGCAAGTTTCGTGTTTTTGTTTTATCTTTAGTTTAGCCAGAGCTAATTTTTACCGTACTTAACAATATCAGTAAATACATTTATAATATTATTTTATGACGTAACGCTAGACCTTTAAAAACCTTGATAAGCTTTTAATACGTTGTTTACAAAATGTCTGCCACAGAATATTTACATCCACCATTTAGACAGTAAGGTGCGCGCGCATTTCCAGGACAAAAAAAGATAAAAAGGGTATTGTTATGAGTGATTCTCAGTTTGTTCACTCGATTCAATGTCGTTTTCATCTACTTGTAGAGTAGCCTTACATACAACTCATTCAGTCGTCCGTGACTTTTCCCGCCTGAATTGACTGACGAAACTCGCATACCCCAAATTCATAAGCATTTTGAAGGAGATTTCAGGGTGATACAATCGACAATTTTCGATAAGTAGATTATTCTTTTTTTAAAAAAAAACCTAAATAAAAGTGAACGAGTGATTATTTTTTGGCTTTAAATTTGGTGTTAACCATTTAATGAAGTGAGCTGTCAAAACGAGACGAACAGTTTAAACTTATCGACATCTTCTTGTGAATTACAGGAAACAAAATCATACGAAATAGATTTAGTAATAGTAACAGACGTGACGTCGTACGTTAAGAAACCTTGTGGAGACCTGAAACATAGTTTTCATAGAATATATCAGACATTTGACTGTGTTGAAAACTCCATTCCTTTGTGAAGCTTGTGACATTTGTCTTTTTAGAAGTGTTTGCAGGTAAACGGAGTAACTGTGAGAAGAATATTACCTTCTAAGCTTAAAATGTTTCTTTGATTTGTTTTTGTGAATTCCTAGTTTGATGTTCTACGTAATTTAAAGTAACACAGATGATACCAGGAGAAAAATGAATTGCGTTTCTCAACAATCACAGTTTTTCAACCGCTTTACTGAGCAGATAAAACAATTAACAAGTAAGAAATTCCCAATAATAACCGAAAATTCCTGGAAAATGTTGTACCTTACTTGAACGAAATTTTTGAATATGGAGTGAGTTAATCGGGCGATTTGGCATACAGGTGAACAACTTTCACACACGAAAGTTACTTCCACTCATAAAATAATCATTTATCATTAGAGTGATACATATTGACGTTATTCAGAGCGAACAAAGCTATGCAATAACTAACACTTTTAGTATAATGAAAAAAATATTAAACTATTTCTTTCTTCGTTTTTAACGGAAAGCCACTTATTGGGCTATATACAGTCTGTCCGCTGCAGGGAATCGAACCCCGGATTTTAGCATTGCAAATTCTTTAAAGTTTTACTGATTTTCAGAGATCCTCCTCCCCAATAGTGGTATGTTTGTGTACGTATAGTGCTATAAATCGGACTTTGATACCCATGGTGGGCAGAGCATGGATAGCCCTTTGCGTAGCTTTGTACATAATAAAATTAACAAAGAAATCTTCCGATTGATTTTCTCCCATTACAATCTCCATTAAGTGAACGATAAGTAGTTTGTAACGATTTATTAACAGATGTTTCTTTCTACAAACGTGTTCTTGACTTAAATAAGAACACCAATTCTGAATCTGAACCAATTATTTACTTATGTTTTTTTATCTTTTGGATAATCATCCTTTTCATGCATTACTATTGAAATAAGTAGGCACGTGTATATAACACTCCTAGTTACATTAAAATTCATATGTATAAATTTCACAAATCAGTTTTATGATGTTTGTGTTTATTTGTAGTCTCAGTACAGACTGTGTACCATTGTAAATTAAATTCCAACCTCAAACTCTATTTACCTCTCTCAGTATTTCCCATTGACTGATCATAGTAAGAATTTCTAAATTATTGAAGTATTCATTCAAACTGATTCAGGAAATAACATCCTGGATCCCAAGTCAACCAGTCCAACATAGATCGTGATAAATAACTTGACGTTTGTTCTAAGAAATGAAAAAAAAAAAAAAGACATCACCATCAACACTGAAACATAAGGGTAACGATTGTAACTTATATTTAGATCATTTTACGCATTTTTCTGCATATATATATACATCTAAGATATTGTGACAGTGTTTAAGAATTAGATGCCGATAAGATTTATGTGATATGACATTGATGCTTATTTGCCATTTTAGTAAAGTGAAATTACATCAAAAATAAATCTATTTCTTTACCAACGTTTTACCTTTCATTTATAGCATGCGCTAAATTCAGTGCCTGCAAACTTATAAAACCACATCTGTGTAGATAAAAAACTCATTATGACTAAATTCCAATGGGATTACATAACAGTCTGTAAGAGAGTAATAACACTTATATGGTGTAAGTACAATCATGAAAAGTAGTTATCGGTAATTTAATATTATTGTCGATGTGTTGGTAAGTATTTATAAGTTTGTATTCTTGTTTAGTGTAAATAATTACATCATTTTAAAGATATCAGTGATGCTTCTTGTCATATAGCCAACAAGTGTACTTATATATAAAGTTGAAAGGCATTTGGGACTTCGTGCAATAAAACGTGTATTTTTTAACCCTAAAGATACAAATAATCTATTTTATCTACTTATGAGATTATTTGTAGTTATTGTTGTTGTATTGGTCTAGTAATTGCCAAACAATAAACCAAATAATGATCATGTGAATTATCAAACAATAAACCAAAGATTACTTTCAAATATTATGGAAATTATTTTCAAGTATAAAAAAACGTTGCACTTCTGTACTCTACTGTTATAATAAATAAAAATAAACTGAAATTGGAGTGAAATAAGTGTGTCGTTGACTACGTACCTCACACAAAAAAACTGTAATTTTGTTATCTTAAACTTGCAATCAAGTATGTATCGTGTGTGTACCTGCTTCTATTTTAAATATAAATAATGAAGCTTGAAGTTTTCCCAATGCTACTAAAATTTAAGTTAAATCATAGAAGTTACTTAATTTTGTTGCTAAATAAAAGCTTGTACACGTAGTAAAGCCATTTCAATCCAAAATTCTAGTGGTAAACCTATTAAAATTATATCCAAAAAAAAAAAAAATACAGTTACTTAACAAATTATTAAGTAATTACATGTGTAATTACAACTGTATTAAAATTATACTCTAGTTCCAAATTGATCCATCCCTTTACAGAATCCTGTATTTGCCCCTGCTCTGAATGATTATTTTAACACACTTCATGCAACTTATAGAACGTAACCCGGTTGATAAGCACTAAACACAAAACTATATAAACAATATTCTAGTTCGTTTTAGTTTGCTAAACATTTAGAATTAGAACTTCGATACATTAACTCTTAAAATAGATTTAAATACAATGGAATTGATCTATTCAGAAATCAGTAATACTAACAATACAAAAACACTGTAAACTGTAACAAGGGTAATAAAGTACTTTTAACGTGACTAGCCTTCTTATAATAGTCGTCTATCAGTTATGTGTTTGGTGATAAAGATGACCATTGCGCATTATAGAGAGCTCCCCAGTAGTACAGCAGTATGTCTGCGGATTTACAAAGCTGGAAACCGGGTTTAATACCCATGAGGGACAGAGCACAGACAGCCCATTGTGTAGCTTTGTGCTTAATTCAAAACATCAAAGAGAATCTAAATGTTAATAAATATTTGAAGAATATCGAAAGTTACTAAAATCGTGTTTTTCTTTCGGATATTCACCTAAAGCTATACAATGAGCTATCTGTTCGTAGTCGTCTGTAATTCCGAGCTTTTAGACTAAAAGGAAAGCAGCACATACCACCAGCTCTTAAGATTCTCTACTCTGTCTTGATTTATGAGCGTCATTCTTATAAAACGCAAACGATCATAAAATTCGGACACGAACCTTGAATCTTAAGCTTCGCTGTCCGGCAAGCTAATATTTAAGCCGCTCCCAGCCTAACGGAACATAGGTACAAACATAATAACTAGTTTTGCACTAATCATAATTAAGCGTACAGAGTAACAATTCTTCACACATAGGATTTTGTTTGCAATAATGACCATTTCCTCTGGTACACTGGTTACTTTCTGGTCATTTTAATCTTTAATTCGGCTGGTGTTGCGTCTAGTATATGAGGTGTCTATTCACAAAAAAGTGAGGGGAATTATTCTGTCCTAAAAGTGCTCTTATAAAAACTTAGTTATGCCTATAGAAAATATGTGGAAGAATCCACAGTGGCACTTATGGTATCAAAAAAGGGACATCTGTGGTTTTTGCATCCACATGAATTCCTTAACACTTCAACGCACGTTCATCTTCTTATGCCATATCGTTTGTGAGTTATGACGCGCTGAACGACGAATCTTTACAATGACACTGTATGTTCAACTTATTACAAATGTTCTTGTCCCATTCACTTATAGTGCTTTAGGGATCATCTGACCCATCATGTTATCAACACAATTTTCAGTTGTAGATCGCATAAGATTCAAGTCTAAAATTGTACACAGACCCTAATGAAGTGGCCAGGCAGTGCATATATTAATATTATACACAGGCCCTAATGAGATGGCCAAGCAATGCATATGTTTTAGCGAGAGCTTCTTGAGCATATTCAGTATAGAAATATTCAAAATGATACTGCTTTTGAATTATTATTTGTTTTAATTCCGTTTGTTTTTTTTTTCATGTTGCTTGGTAACATTTTCGCTTTAGCTGTAAACATGATCTTCGGCCAACCTAATTAAAAATAATTCATATAATATTTTCGAAATTTATATACAAACATCTAGAATTCACAAACATATTCTAAAAATCGAAAATAAATTAAAATTATATATAATATATAAATTCCAAATACAATTAAACATTTAGGATAACAAAGCACAATTTAAAAACATAATAAATTCAAAAGTTATTTAAATTACATTTAAAGCTCTCATAAAATATTTTTTTTTACTGATTATTACAAAACCAAAATGGAAAACTAAACAATAAAGGTTCTTGTAATCAGCCATGGATACTAAATATACAGTTGTCCAAATGTTCTGAGTGTCTAAATGGATTGGGTTCTAAGTTAGGTTTTTAATATGACTTCTATGTTGATTCATTCTAAATCGACCCGGCGTGGCCAGGTGGGTTAAGACGTTCGACTCATAATCAGACAGTCGCGGATTCGAGTCCCCGTCGCACCAAATATCCTCACCCTTTCAGCCGTGGTGGGTTATAATGTAACGGTCAAGCCCACTATTCGTTGGTAATAGTTGGTGGTAGGTTGTGATGACTAGCTGCCTTCCCTCTAGTCTTACACTACTAAAGTAGGGACGGCTAGCGCAGATAGCCCTCGTGTAGCTTTGTGCGAAATTCAGAAAACAAACAAAAAACATTCCAAATCTTAACTTCGTGTCAAGGCCTGGCAAGGTCAGGTGATTGACTCGCAATCTGAGGGTTGCAGGTTCGAATCCGCATCCCACCAAACATACTCGTCCTTTCAATCGTAAGAGTGTTATTATGTTTCAATCAATACCACTATTCACTGGTGAAAGGGTATTCCAAGAACTGGCTGTGGGTGGTGGTGATTAGCCGTTTTCCCTGTAGTCTTTCTCCTCTAAATTAGGTCTGGGTAGTAAAGATAGCTCTTGTGTAGGTTTGAGCGAAATTCACAACAAACAAACACATTTCTTTTTTCTCAATGGGACAAAAGTAAATAAATCCATGGCCTTACAACGTTAAAATTGTAGCTTCGATTCTCCTCGAATCACACAGTAGCTTATCCAAGTGGCGTTGTTATTAAAGAATCGAACATTCTTACATTTTCTGTTTAGCCAATGTAAATTTCTCCAGACATTTTAACATATATACTGTTTTTAGAACTACAAGGGAATTGTTTTTTCGTTTTAAATATAACATTCATCTGTATTTCTAATAATATTAGAATTAGTAATTTAACCTAGACCACAGAGTTTACATCTTAAGTTCATATACTGGATAGTATTCTCTTATCTAGATTTAGTGTTTTGTTTATAACAGAATAAATGCTTAAAGTTTTTGGGTCGTCTATTAGCTACAATAACATCAATATTATTTCCGGATCTTATGTTAGATGAACATGGGGTAATCAAAGTACTGTACTCTTTAATATTAATATGCAACTCTGGGATACAACTAGTAACACTTCTGACTGATTTTGAGCTTTTGGATCATATAATTTGACACAAACTATACAACAGTCAATTATGCTTTCTATTTAATATATACATCCAAAATATTAGTATCTTACCCGCTGATATGCCCACTGAGTATGTTATATTAAAATGGTTTTATGTAAGCAAATCCTTAAGTCAAGTGGCAGCCACAGTCGTTGTAAAGTCATTGTAGAACGGTATATATTAGAATAACATTCGCTATTTTTTGACATTTCTAAGGTTGTGTGATGCCTCTGAACAATGTACTATTTCAAAAACGGTATGTAAAAGTCCTTAACGATGCAAAGTATTCATTCACTCATATAATAAACATGTATCTAGACACAGAACTTAGAATTTCTATGGCAAAAATATCCTCTGTTTTTAATGGCATTGGAGAGGAAAATATGGATTAATGTGGTCGACAAGACAATCCAAACTATGTATAGCTTTTTATAACAGGTGAGACTCTAATATTAATACAATGCGAAACAATCAAGAAGAATCTGGAAACGAGGCCACGGTGTGTATAGATTCATCAATCTAATCCTTCTAGTCTTACTTATCGTTCAAACTTCGCAAATCACAAACAGTTAGAAAGTGAAACGTGTATTCATACTGTTTCATACCAAAATATATCAACCAAATCATCGAAATCAGTACCAACGGATCTCTGTGCGATCGCTTGTTTGTTGAATTTCGTGTCTATTCGAAAGCTCTCTGCGTAAGGCGTTCCTAATTTTGAAATAATAGATTGAAGGAAAGGCAGCTAATTAACACCATCTACCGCCATACCTGAGGTTGGTATTTTACCAATGAATAGTAAGACTTAATCTTACATTAAAACGCCCCTGTTGCTGAAAGGACGAGCATGTTCAGTGACAGAATGTAAACCCACAACCCGCAGATTGTGAGTTTAGCGCCCTAACCATCAAACCATGTCAGGACTTCTAGTGTGATCTAATAGCTGAAACGAGCACTGTGAAAGTGCCGTTCTTGTGTACTAACTTGGTTGCTGAAAGCATGCAATGGAAATTATGCTGCAGGTCAAGCTACAAGATACACAGCATAACTGGATGAGGCGTCATGCACTGTTATGACACAGTTTGAGTCCAAAGTCGTTTTTATATAATGTTTATATTTTGTAGTTGAACACAAAGTTACAGAATGGGCTATCTGTGCTCTACAGACCAGAGGTATTGAAACCCGGTTTCTATTGTTGTAGGTCCGTAGACATACTGCTATGCCGTTGGGAGGCATTGTATATAATGTACTCGATCCTTGTAGAGATATTTTCTCATTAATCTGAATAGAATTTTACTTAAATATTTTTATTTACTGCTTGGTAAACATTCTTGAATCTTTGCAACTTAGAATTTTTTTATATTATAAAATTAAAAAGAGAATAGTTCAGTGTTTCTTTCTTTTTTTTTCTGTGAGGTTCAAAGATACTTTACATATATCAGAAAAACTACGGGATAAAGTAAAGTACTGAATCCTGGGAATTTATGTTGCAAAACAACAATTGTAGAATTATGATGCGGTATTTAATAGGGTAAAAAACACCTTCGCAAGTCGATTGTACGTAAAATGAAAACGTGTAGAAGTTCTTTCCAAGCTATATTTTAATAGTAAAATTAGCCTGGCATAGCCAGGTCGTTAGGGCGCTTGACTTGTAATTTGCATGTTCGAATCCCGCCCCACCAAACATATAATCGTCCTTTAGTTTGTGGGGGTCTTATAACGGGTTGATCAATCCCATTTCAATCAGTCAGTTTTTGTTTGTTTGGAATTAAGCACAAAGCTACACAATGGGCTATCTGTGCTCTGCCCACCACGTGTATCAAAACCTAGGTTCTAGCGTTGTGAGTTCGTAGACGTTCCACTGTACTACTGAGGAGGTATAGTAGTTAGTAAAATAGTAGCCTAAAAATTGTTGGTGGTGATAATTAGCTGCCTTCCCTCTAGTCCTACACTGCTATCTTAGGGACGGGTGGCGCAGAGATCCCTCGTGTAGCTTTGAGTGAAATTCTAAATAAACCAAATCAATAATATCTAAGTAATTCTTCTGATTATCCGTTACTCACGGTGAATAAGTGGTAAAAATACGGACTTATAATACCAAAATCCAAAGTTCGATTCCCGGAGGTGAGCAGAGCGCGTACAGCTCTTTGTGTAGCTGTGACCTAAAATAAATCGACTATCATTAAGTCGCGGCTCTATACCAATTACATATTCAATTAGACACTATACCCAAATAAGAGTAGACTGTAGCTTGGAAAATTATAATGATATCCACTCTCGTGATTAATTTATCTACTTGAATATCTTAAATATGTTATAATGTAAAGTTATAAACTACAGCTAATAATCTAAAAACTGTGATATTTTTTCTTCTTCTTTTTTGTTTTGAACGCAGTGATATACAATGTGTTACTTCTAGAGTGTCCTCCCAATGTTTATAGTTATTTGTTTGTTTTGAATTTCGCTCAAAGCTACACGAGAGCTAACTGCGCTAGCCTTCCCTAATTTATCAATCTAAGACTAGAAGGCAGCTTGTCACCACTATCCACAACTAACTTTTGGGCTACTCTTTAATAAAAGAATATTAAGATTGACCGTCACATTATAACGCCCCCTGATTGAAAGGGCGAGCATGTTTGGTGTGACGGGGATTCGAACCCGCGACCCTCAAATTACTAGTCAAGCGACCTAACCACTGTCGTCCTCTTACACTCGGTGAAGTATAGGAAAAAATGGTGGGCTTTTCATATAACATTTTTATGATGCATGTTTTTGCAATGGACCCTCAGATTAGGAGTCGAGCGCCTAACCATCTGGCCATGTCAAGCTATTTGTTTGTTTTAGACCAAAGACACATTGAGCTATCTGCTGTGTTCCCTGTAGAGAAACGAAGATCTGGATTGGTCAGCTGTAAGTCGATAATCTTACCACCGTCCCGCTATAAGACTTTATTAATCTTCCAACTTATCGCTTTGCCAAAAGGAGTCTTAAAAATCTTAAACGTGAGCCTATATGATATTTTTGAACATACACTGCCTGAATTTATGGACTTAAGTTTCCCGATAATATCATAGTATCATAAAACTTTAAAATTTCCAAGAATTTTTTTTCAGAATGAAGCGAACATCAAGGATATAATGATGTATAAGACTCTCCAAACACAAAAACAGACGACCTGTTACTTAAAATTGAAACAAATATCCTAAACCAACACTTCATTATTTATTTTTGAGAACATGCTCCAATAATTTATAGCCAAGGACCAAAGTTTACTGAAGTGATTAAGCAAAAAAGAACTTATTTAACAACAATATTTCAAAGAACTTGTTTCTTACCAATGTAACGGGCACTACTTCCCAACACTTAAAATTTGTTTGTTTGTTTTTTAACTTTGCACAAAGCTACACGAGAGTTATTTGCGCTAACGGTCCCTAATTTAGCAGTGTAAGACTAGAGGGAAGGCAGCTAGTCATCACCGCCTACCGCCAACTCTTGGGCTACTCTTTTACCAACGAATAGTGGAATTGACCATAACATTATAACGCACCCATGGCTGAAAGGGGGAGCATGTTTATTCTGATGGAGATTCGAACCCGCGACCCTCGGATTACGAGTCGAATGTTTTAACCACCTGGCCTTTTAAAATATGTCCTATAATAGCTCAAACGAACAATATTTATTTCGACCTCGCACTCTTGGATTTAAATTTTTCCAATCATTTTAGCAGTTTTTAACATGATTTATTTTTCTCTGTGAATCTCTTAATTTTAAATTAGTTGTACCTCTTTAACGTTTTGCGAACAATTGAACATTAACATGAATTTAGTCGTAAGAAAATGACTCCCTCCCCTTTTTATTTATTAAGCAGAATTCTACGTTATTTTTGTGCTAAAAATTTGCTCCTGCAAACATAGGTTTGTTCACGTTATTTTTGATAGGTTATTTAATTTACTCTGTATCCATTTTCAAATATAACCATAGCTACCACCAAAGAGGGTTTTCGAGAACTCATTGTTTCTGTCTGTTATCTTCGTTTCCAGGGCAACACTTAACCTTTCAACAGTCTTGTTTCTTCAAATGAATTGAAAAATATTTTAACTGTAACTCTGCCAAGACAAAGCACGCGCCCAGGTAATAATATAAAGTAGAAAGAGAAGACGAGCCAGGAAACAGAGAGAGAGAAATGCTGTTTTTGTTTTGTTATATCAGGAAATTATGGTACTTAGCTTGCTTGCGCCAGAATTTCTGGCATCAGTTCTGCTGAGAATTCAACATTAACATTGAACCATGATGGTTTTGAACGTACCGCGACATTCTAAGGAAGGTCACATCGACCTGTGATGGTCGTTCAACCAAAGTCACCACGCTTTGAACACAGAAAGCTCTCACTGCCGCCATAGTGTCGCCTTCATACACAAGTGTTAGAATGACCGATACAAGGGTCAAACCCACACACTTCTCTGCTGTTATCTTATACTTCTTGGAGATCATGTAATCAGTTTCCGGTTACAAACAGTTAACCCAGTTTATCCTCTCTTATTATTTCGCTAATTCACTTTACGATAAAGGTTGTAAAAACATCGAAACTGTCAGATCCGATTAAGTGTAATGACCCATGAAAAAGTGCGACGCGGTAATTTGCCAATACTCTAAACAAGATCCGTAAATATTCTTTCTAACAATCAAATTAGTCATATGAATCATTTTGTGTAGGAAACGTAGGAGATGATTAGAGGAAATTGTTACTTTTTTTTACTATTGTTACTTCTAAATTACTAATTTAACTAAAAATGAGCTTTAGCTGCTTTTAAGTGAATGAAATATTCAGTGATGACGAGAAAAACCCACTTGTAGAGAAAAATTTTCTCAACCCAAACCAAACGTTTTTACATATATATGAATAAAATATTGTTTTCAGTCTTAAGATCCTTACCTTAGAAAGAATATTACATTGTTGGAAAGGGTTCATATAGAGGGGTTACTAGAATGGTGCCTGAAATGGAGGGGTTGTCATACAAACAAAGGTTAAAATTTTTCAATTGTTTTTTTTTCCTTGAAAAAAGAAGAGTTAGAAGGGATGTGATTGTTTTGTTTTGAATTTCGTGCAAAGCTACACGAGGGCTATCTGCGCTAGAAGGGATGTGAACAAGATGTCTAAGATTTTAAATGGCATTGATAATGTTGATGCATCATAGCTTTTCATACTTAACAATGAGAACAATAGGACTAGTGAACACAAGTATAAATTTTGGTTGGGTAGGATTCATCTTCAGCTGATACTGTTTTATTTTTATAAAAGGATGGTTGGCTTTTGGAAGTTGTGAACGCAGTTGTGGAAGCAGTAAATATGAGTGAGTTTAAGATAAAGCTTCATAACTATATTCATGACAAGAACTGGCTTTTAAGATTTATTTCTGATTTGTTTATTTTGAAAGTTTTAGTTTAGTTTAGAGGATGTAGCAGCCAACAAGAATCAATGAGTTCCTTGTTGTTCCAAAACAGTATGTTATATTCTCTTGAAATACTGTATACAATAATGAAAATAAAATAATATATATTAATAAGTTTAGATAATTAGGCACAATAATAGAAACAACGCAACTGTTATCGTGTAAATTTCACTCTGTACACTGGATGTGCAAGTAATTTGCAAAATTTCTACCTGCCTAATTATCTCAAGTACCGAGAATGTGTTCAGTGCAGGAATTTATAATTTTCAAGAAAAGAATATTTTTTTGTATTTAATGGCACTGGTAAACAAAAAAATAAGGATTAAGTTGGAACACCAGACCTTTCCAGAAAGAGAACTGCAATAAGTCGTACCACCAGTGTGATGAGCAAAGTGCAGCGTCTTGTAACAGATGAGATTCTGCGAACACAAATATCTGTAGTAAAAGCTGTCCATATGCTTTTACAAATTATAAAGTAAGTACAATTTATAATAAAAAAGGATCTCAGTCTGGAAGAGTGACAAAAGTCACGTTTACGCAAGTTTTTTTTACAAAACATATCCGTTCAGCCATCACGTATTTCAAGCAGCTAAAGTATTCACGTTATTTCGTATGAAGATATACTGGTCAAGAAGCTGTACTTGTGCCTATGAATTTCTGTGGAAACAGGCACCGAGAAATTGTTGTCCTTGTATACTAAAGGACGTTATAGAAATTCTGTAGGAAAAATGGAGTGTACTTTGTGTATGACAGCCTTACGACACTGCCTTTCGTAATTTATATTACTTTGAAGTACTCTTATCAAAATTCATAGTCGTCAGAAAGCAAATGACTGGACATAATGACTTGAATTATAACAACGTGATGAGGTTTCACAATGGTATTAATATAATTTAAATAACAGGTGATATAATTACACTCGTGTATAACCGAGAATTTGATATTTTTCTGTATATGATATTCCAAGGCTTGTTGCTTTTACAATATTTGTAATAAATAAATTCTTTCTTATTAAATCAAAGTGTACAATTCATATACAAAACATTTCAAACATCCGTCATTCCTTTATTTAGGAACGCTACGATCATAATATCTCTTTGGATAATGTTTCTGAGCAATGAAAATTTTAAATCTGCCGGTTGTGGGATGTGTAGCTCTTTTACACAAAGTAGAGAAATTTGGTCATCCTCATTTCTTAAAAAAAAATTTATAATATGTTTTTCTAATTTGTTTTTATAGCGCATTGACCTGCGTATGTAATTAAGTATAGACTTAAAGCATATACGTATTTCTGTGTGTCTATGTCGATCATTTGTCTATAATTATTATTTCAAAATATATTTAAAATACTTTTTTATTCTTGAAATGCTGATCTTAAAATATTTAATATTTCAATGACCTCATGAGCAATTTTCTCCAATATGAAGAGTGGAACCTCACCCTCGAAAAAGCAAACACAACAATTTGTATTCTCTTTTTCGTAATACTCTTTCATTCATTTATGCTTTAAGTGCCTGAAGAAGGGTGTGCATGCCAGGACTTACGTGTAACGTAAGATGGTAGCCTGACCTGTCAACTTGTATAAATCTTCTTCTTGTAGGAGTTTTTTGTTGTTTTTTTTCGTAGTGAGTGGGTGGATGTGTTTAAATACAAATCAAGTTTAAGAAATGTAATGATACGTCTATATTCTTATTAGCTGATAATATTCATACAGAGTAAATGTTATCACATATCAGCTTGGTGCGTTTGCTACGCCATTTCTATAAGTTTATTTTACTTTTTTTACAAATTTACTGACTATACCCTAATACCTCTTTCCAGTGTTTTTAAGACGAATAAACGAATGAATATACATATATAATGAGGGCATTATAC
This sequence comes from Tachypleus tridentatus, assembly GCF_004210375.1. NCBI lineage: Eukaryota > Metazoa > Arthropoda > Merostomata > Xiphosura > Limulidae > Tachypleus > Tachypleus tridentatus. Next base: position 87,738,305 of record NC_134836.1, on the reverse strand, counting down.
AGTTATCAAAATGCACTTTTAACTTAAAGATTGTTTGTTTGTTTGTTTTGCCGGGCCCTTTAACTTAAGGAAAGACAATTTGTAATTTTTCACATGGTAGCTCGGCTTGGCCAAGTGTATTAAGGCGTGCGACTCGTAATCTGAGGGTCGTGGGTTCGCAACCCCGTCGCGCCAAACATGCTCGCCCTTTCAGCCGTGGGGGCGTTATAATGTTACGGTCAATCCCACTATTCGTTGGTAAAATGGTAGCCCAAGAGTTGGCGGTGGGTGGTGATGACTAGCTGCCTTCCCTCTAGTCTTACACTACTAAATTAGGGACGACTAGCACAGCTAGCCCTCGAGTAGCTTTGTGCGTAATTAAAAAAAAAATCAAAAAAATCACATGGTAAATAGCCTATATGATCATTTAATCCTAGTTATTAATTCATAACCAGTTCATATGTATATTTCTAATAAGATATTTACATAACTAAATGGTTTAAGTTCTAGGCTTTTGCTGTTTTCCTTCAGTCATCTTCAAGAAAGTTTCCAGAGAGGTTGTATTTTGTGTTCGCAATAATGGTCGGGATACGACCCAGACTACTTTTGATAGAAAGACTGATATGTTACCAACACAATTAGCCTATAAAACTTTGAGAGGATAATGTTAGTTTTTATTGTTTATTTGTCGATATTGTTTTGTTTGTTTGTTTTATTTTTAATTTCAAACCTGTTACAAATTTTGAAATGATAAAAAATGTAATTAGTAAACATCACCCAGCGTTAACTCTTAGGCTATTCTTTACAAAAGAACAGTAATATTGATTACAACGTAAAGTCTCGCGGCTAAAAGAGTGAGTATATTCGGTGACTGGATTTGACCTCATAACCCGCAGGTTGCGAATCGAGTGTCCTAACTATCAGGTTAACCTTTTCTGTTTCTTTTCGAAGACGCAATGCACGATCTTGGTCTATCTAACCTATTCACTAATGTCAACTTTTGCAATACTCCAGATATTCTGCCAACAGCTTGGAAATAACGGAACTCTCGAGGAACGCACCCAGCTAATAATCTCGGAGATAATAGAACTTAACAATACAAATTACTTCCAACATGAACGTAAATAATACTAACAACAAGAAGGCATAGCCATGGAAATAACCCTTCACTATTATCCAATATAACCTCTAACGCCCCGAAACAGTCGCTCTGAACATAGAATAAGACAATAAACTCACATTTCTAAAAATGATGGTTACTAAGAAACATAACTCATTACCATAGGAGTTTATAGGAACCCAACAAACACCGTAGTTATCAAACTATCTCAACAATGTAAAGGCTCTTTGTGAGATGTAAAAGACGGTTTAGTGTAAGTAGAATTAATTAACCTATTCTGTGAGTTATTTTTTCATGACCGTTTAGGTGTTTTTGTTTTTTCATAATAAAAGAGTTAACACTCCTACGAAAAGTGGGGCCTAATAGGCCCCAGAGCAACTTGAAAGGTTATTAATATTAGTCTAATAATTTTGCATTTAAATGAAATTGCCATTTAAATCCATTAATGAATGGATTAACGAGATTCCCACTGTCCCTATCTACTATCTAGCGAAACAACAGGGGCCTGGCATGGCCAAGCGCGTAAGGCGTGCTACTCGTAATCCGAGGGTCGCGGGTTCGCGCCCGCGTCGCGCTAAACATGCTCGCCCTCCCAGCCATGGGGGTGTATAATGTTACGGTCAATCCCACTATTCGTTGGTAAAATAGTAGCTCACGAGTTAACGGTGGGTGTTGATGACTAGCTGCCTTCCCTCTCGTCTTACACTACTAAATTAGGGACGGCTAGCACAGATAGCCCTCGAGTAGCTTTGTGCGAAATTCCAAAAACAAACAATCAAACGAAACCACAGCCAGGGGAACGGGCTTGGAGAAATCAGGACTAGAAACGTCTTTTCGTAGGAGTGTTAAAAGCAGACAATTGTTAGAAGTTGTGATTGTAAGTTATTGATGTCGAGACTAGGAAGATTTCTAGAACGCCTTAATGAGAGATATGATTAACAATAACCAGACGAGAGATCATAGAACGGAAAGAGAGCCTAAAATAACACCAGGTGAAAGAAATGTTGTGTCAGAGAAAAGTTAGAAAACGTAAAGTTTACCGTCGTAGGAGTGAAAAACCTAATCAATAGTTGCTATGTTAAGTGAGATTAACAGTTTTATGACATTTTAGGTGAATACGTTGTGTCGTCAAAGGGTGTTCGAAAGCAACCGAACCTACTTACGTAGATTCTAACAAAATTGAATTAACAAGATTAAATGGAAGTCGGCCTATATGCAAAAAGAAGACGAGTATCAGAAGCTCAGTATACAACTGCGTAACTCACGATCCAGCGTAAACGAATTATACACCGTTACTAATTTGATGAAAATAAAGTAAAATAGTTGGACTTGTCAACCGAATTCTAAAGTAATTGAATTGGCCTAAGTGGACTTTTGAAAAGAAGAAGAGAATTATATAGTAATTAATGTACAACTATGATATACAAAGCAATTTTTGTACATACGTTTAACTTGTTTTAAATATATTATTTTAAAACAAACAGTGTGTGGTAATCATTTATTGTCCAATTTATCCCCAACAACTCACAGATACTTACTGTAAAAATATCCTTAGCTAAACACACCCATATATATGTTTGTTTATTTACTTACCTAATATATACTTTTTTAAAAAAGGAAATTTCTGGTACTTTTTAAAATGCCTAGGTTTCAGAATAAACAATCATTTTAACATGGAAGGTGCTAACAGAAAGAAAACTCATAACTATAACTCTTCTTAGTAATAGATTCTCTGAACTCGATAAAGAAGGAAATCAAAAGGAAGAATAAGCAAAGAAATAAAAATCTTCAGAAATTTCTTCTTATGTCAAAGTTGTCTATGAAAACCTACCAAGAACGTACAAACAACATAGAGTCATAACAATATTCACAAACCACTTCTCGAACTACTTTAGTTAGCGTACACTAAACCACACAATATCGCCACAGAACATGCTCGCCTTTTCACATATTAGGGCGTTTTAGTGCGATAGGCAATCACACTTTTCGTTGCTAAAGCGTAGCCCAAGAGTTTATGGTAAGTAGTACACAGTATCCGTTTTCCCTCTCGTCAGCCACTTATTAAAAATGGGCCGCGAATGCACGTAGCTCTAGATTAGATTTACGTGAAATAAAAAAAATTAATTTAATTCGACCGAAACACAACTCTGTCGTTTTATCAAACAAAAAAAAAAAATTAATCAGTTTGATTAATTCAAATTAATTTCAAGTTTTCGAGAACTGATAGCTATAGAGAAGTGAGATTTGTGTACATAGTGTATGAATGATTCTATCGCATAGTAAATATGTTCTTATTTTATTACTCATAACCGTTTAGAGAAGCCTGCACATAAGTTTAGGTGTAATAAATGACAGACCATTTTTGGATAAGCAAGTCTTGCAGAGATTGTCACATTAACAAAGTACTTATAGATGTCTCCCTGCAAATAGATATCTTTCATTTTGTGTTTGTGAAGATATGTAATGAAAGTTAAATCGAAAGTAATTTTACTATATTTCAGTGAGGAGTATTGCAGACCGCTCGTTCCACAGTGGCTCAGCAGTATGTTTGCGGACTTACAACTTTAAAAACCAGGTTTCGATACCCGTGGTGGGCAGAGCCCAGATGGCCCATTGTGTAGCTTTGTGCTTAATTCAAAACAACAGCAAACCAATCAGTTAATGCTGTCTCTGTACACTTATTTGACTATATAGACCCTTGCAAATGATCTTCCAAAGCTCACTTGTAAATAAACCCACAACAGAGCAAATAGTAAAGTTATATTTTTGTACGTAAAAACATAGATGAGAGTGCACTAACACTTTAGATTCATTCATCAAAGGCGGATTAATTTCAAATATTAACCAGCTTCGGTAAAAATAAATTAGGCTTCGATTAATAATAAAACAACAGTATCGAATAATGTAGGATTATTTAATATCTGAATATGCTTCGATTATTAATGTCCATTGGAGATTATAAGGATTAATACAATACAGTATACTACTAACTTAAGAACGGCTAGCGCAGATAGCCTTCGAAATTCAGAACAAAAACAAATTAAAATTCGTAATTATAGAAGTTAATACTCACTGAACTAACATTGTCTTTGTATTGAAATGATGATATTTCTATACATTTACGATACTGGATACCATTAACTGGATAGCATGATATGCATGTATAAATGTAAAAATAAGACAGAGAAGGATGATTTGTTTAAACATTTGTTTTACAGCAATACATAAAACATTGTTTAATTGTACAATAAATGTAAGATAAATCCCTTATTGGTCCTTCTATTTGACGAGACCACAGAGCTGCTAGCCGTCAATAATTTAACAGTGTAAGACTAGAGGGAAGACAACTGGTCATAACCACCCAACGCCAACTCTTGGACTACTTTTTTACTGACGAATAGTAGGATTGACCGTCTCATTATAATGCCCCCATGGCTGAAAGAGCGAGCATGTTTGATGTGACGGGGATTCGAACCCTCGACCATCGGATTACGAGCCGAGTGCCTCAACCACCTGAATGATTTTTAATGCCCGCCTAGTTTGGCATACTTAATGTTCTTCTCGCTTGTAGAAAATAATATTATAGGAGTACAGACATGAAGCATGTCGTATGTATATAAAATTTTCCTTTTGTACAAGTAAAGTATACAAACAGAAAATATTGGACTATTTAGACTGTGAAGAGGTGACCCACTATTGCCTAAGGAACTCTTGAATACCAATACACTTTCGATGAAATATCTTCAGAACTATACAGGGTGTCTCAAACTCCGCTTTTGTGGCTTACTTGTTTTATAACACACTAACTTGTTATCTCGTAAAAAAACATTAGAGCTTAGTCATTGGGTATCAAATGTCAGTGTTTTTCTCTTTTCTTTGTCGTGCCTTGATTGCATATTTATATCATTTAGTTAAAAACAAGTATCAGAATGTTTTAACGTAAGCAAAACAAAAAGCAAGTAAGATAAGACAATGTTATGTTAGAGACGAACGCACAATGCAGAGATGGATGTAAAGAAAGTATGCCTAATTTGTGTAAGAAAGTATGTTTGGTACGTGATATTTATAGTTGTTTTACTACAGGAAGAAAGGTAAAACAAATAGTAACTCATAGAAACACACACACACATATATATATATTAACTTGAGTACCTGTACCCTGAAATAATAATAGTTTATCTTAAGACATGAAAAGTTGCTTCCTTTATATGTAATTGGCAAAACATGCCCACAAAAACTGAAAATATGAAACCGAAAATCTGTATGTATCTCTTGATGCCAAATGTGATGAAGATCCATCCACAGAGGGAAAAGTAGTAGTAAAACAACGATATGCTAAAAGTGATCCTGGGATCGAGACTTAAAACCTTTGACCAACACCGAATTATCCAGACGTATTTTGAAAAAAAAACTTGTTAAATAATTCATTTTACATTTCTCAATCTAAAGCAAACTTCATATATTACTGAAAACAGTTTTCATTCGGATACAGACATTGACAAAATTTGCTAAAAATGTGGAAAAAAAAAAGATAACATTTTGTCTCATTTTAAACTTAAAAGACAAACTTCTTTATTGCATAAGTAACACGTATTTAATGTACAATGCATACTCATTAATGCAGCTGAAAGTGAGTGCATTGATTTCATAATAATAACATTGGAAATAATACTGCAATTCTTATATCAAAGTAATTATAGTGTTTCTAATTTAAAATGTTTTTTATCTATTGAAAACTAAAACTTTAGTATTTAATTGTAATAATTTCACGAATTACTGTCTTATTTATTAAGGTATTTAAATTTTTGTCATTTGTACTTTTAAAATATTGTGATATTATTTCTCATTTTGCTATAGGTTTCTATAGGTAGTGAATATAATAAAAACGCTTTTTATTCTGTACATGATTTGGGAAACAGGATGTTATAATACCTTAGCACAACTTAGCCTTGGGTTAAGTGATTGAACAGATGCATGTATGGTTGGTAGTGTCCCTAATAATTCGAAATTACCTATCTAGCTAGCTAGGCTTTCCGCTTCGATGAAATCGTCTTAGCCGTGACTTACTACTTCTTAAAGGATTACTATTTCTTTAGTTGGAGTTTCTGGTTGCTCCATAATCGTGTTTAATGTTTAAAATAATAGCTACAATATGAGAAATTTTTACTGTTTCCTTGTTTTAATCAACCATGTATTTCTTAATTTTCATTCTTATTTCGTTTCAGTTTATATTTATTTTCAAGCTTTATTCAGTTCGCTCCAAAATACTGGAGTTTTAGTTTTGTGTGCGTCAAATTATTTTCCGTTTGAATACGATGCAGTTGTTCTACCTTGCCCAAACGTCAAGCTGCCGAGGTATGATTAAAATTTGTTAATATTTTCTCTCAGACTTGTCGAGCTTGTCTCTTTTTCATTTCGTCTCCAATACGTTGCATAATAAAATAATCAATCAATTCCTCGAGTCTCTCATTATGCGGTTGTACTTTACCCGTGTATGTCATTATTCCTTTAAACCAGTAAACCTAGACTTACGGGAGCAGTTTACAAAACCCATAAACTATTCTAGATTCAACCTGCTATAAATGGATTGCATTGTTAAATAGTTTTGGTGTTTAGTTGTTTCTTTATTTAAGCCAGGAAATTCACTTATAAGAACATCTTATGAAACCCATGAATTACACTGCACCCAAATTATCATAAAAAAGTCGGCATTGTCTAAAGTTTCTAGTGTTTAGTTTTTCTTTCTTTTTATAATTTGCAAACATGGATGAAAAATATTTTTAACAAAATAAAAAGCACTACAAGAAATGTATAACGATCAAAATCCTTTATATGTAAAACTGGATAACATGATATTAGAGAATATTTTAGTATTAATGAGGTACGAGTCCACTTTCTATAGGTTTGTTTGTTTGTTTTGAATTTCGCGCAAAGCTCCTCGAGGGCTATCTGCGCTAGCTGTCCTTAATTCAGCAGTGTAAGACAAGAGGAAAGACAGCTAGTCATCACCACCCACCGTCAACTCTTGGGCCACTCTTTTACTAACGAATAGTGGGATTGACCGTCACATTATAACGCCCCCCACCGCTAAAAGGGTGAGTATGTTTGGTGCGAATAGGATTCGAACCCGCGACCCACGGATTACGAGTCGAACGCCTTAACACGCTTGGCCATGTCGGGCCACTTTCTATAGGAGAGTACGGTATATGTGCAGCTTTTCAGCTGTTCAGAGATTCCCAAGGTCGAAAAGCGACGAATAGCCAAACCAAGATTTCTTGGTTCTAGCAGTAATTATAATTTTATTATATTTGATAAAGCAAAACAGTCTTAACAGTCTTTGACTACCTATTTTATTATTTTTAGATAACATTTATAAAGCTTTAGAATACAATCAATGAATTACTAACCCAAGAGCACGATTGTTTTAAAAAGTAAATGAATAAATATAAGGGAAAATTACCGTTAAATAAAAAAGGTATGTCGGACAGGCTAATGAACATGGAAAAAGGGACCAAACAAGATAGAGTTGGAAGTGAATATATCACTTACTACGGTTAATGATCACATAACAGACTAAGCTGTGTCGACTTTACATGCGACTTCCTCACTGCAAAACAGAAATAGAAGAAGAATTTCCAGTCGTAAAATGTTACTCTGTTGTAAAATAGTTTTGAAAGCAGTATTCTAAAGTTAGCTAATGGAAAAATATAGTGATGAAAGTTGAGGTTCTGGTCAAAATGTGGGCGTGTTATAAAAGTGATAGTCAATCCCATTATTCGGTTAAAATAGCGAAAATTGTCCTTGTGACAGTTAGCGTTACCGGCAGGTTACCTTCCTTTTTTTTTTTTTGGTCAGAGTTCAAAATTAGGGAGAGATATATTTGAACCCTAGAGGTCTTTAATTTGGATTTTAATCCATGTGTGATTAAAGTTACATTGAGATTAAAAACTTAGTTGTAATTTTGTTCCATTGATAAATATAATGGATAAGACTAGAAGCGTTGCTTTTCACCAAATATGTAGGAGTAAACGTTCTAAGCATAGCATATCACCAGTTTGTACTTTATATTTTTAAATTGTACAGTATTGAAATTGGGCAAACATCATAAAGGATTTTAAAAATTATGAATAGTACTTAAAATATTTTTTTCGAGAGCTGCTTTTACTGAAATTTATATTTTAAAATTAATGTTGTGTTTACCTAGTGTTAAATGTTACCTATCAATGTTTTCACTTGTCACTGCCAGACTTACAGAAGAGATAAAAAGAAATTACTTTCAGAATCAACAAACTTGGCACTTAGATTAGGTTAATTCATACCAGGAAAGTCATAATTCAGAGGTATAAGGTTAACAATCGCAAAAAAAAAAGTTTTAATTTTTTTTTTTCTGTCGGTGCCACAACTTGTTAAATTGTTTGTTTGTTTGTTTGTTTGTTTGTTTTTTGAATTTCATGCAAAGTTGAACAAGGGCTATCTGCGCTAGCCATCCCTAATTTCGCAGCGTAAAATTAAAGGGAAGGGAGATAGTCATCACCACCCACCGCCAACTCTTGGGCTACTCTTTTATCAACGAATAGTGGGATTAACCGTCACATTACAACACTGCGTCGGCTGAAAGGACGAGCATGTGTAGTGTAACGGGGGATTCGAATCCGCGACCCTCAAATTGTGAGTTGAATACCTTAACCACATGGCCATGCCAGATCAACTGGTTAAATAGTGACGTTCAAGCCTGTATAATATTTCCCAAAAGTTATTAGATATATGATTGTCCAAAACAGTAACAAAATTAAGCCAAGTCATATCTAAAAACAAATTAAATTTCTAAACAATTAGTATGGAACTTCTATGGATAAAGTTCGTATTTTTCTTTCGAATTTTGCGCAAGCTACACAAGAGCAACATGCATTATTCATCCCAAATTTAGGGGTAAATCAGCTATTCAATACCAACCACTGCCAACTCTTGAGCTATTCTTTTGCTAACGAATAGTAAAATTGATCGTTTCATTATAACACCCCCTCGACAGAAAGAGCGAGCGTGTTTCGTTACTGGGATTCAAATGCAAATCTCGTTTATGAAGTGCTTACACGATATAGCTACTCATACATTACATACCTCAGTAAGCTGAAGTGGGTAATTATGCTTTTACATACGAAAATACTGTTCAAGTTAACATCCACAGCGTCTATGGAATTTTGTGTGATCATCCTATTGAAATAGGCACTAAAAAACTGTCATATTAGTCATATCATACACTAGATGTCATATAAAAAGCATAAAAGGAGAAGTATGTATTTGGCACGATAGGCCTAAAACGCACCACTGTACAATGGATATTATGCTTAGAATATTGTCAACATACATGGCGTCAGGAAGAGCATAAATGGACATGGCATAACGGACGTAGTGAGGCTCCATATCCTTTTAATATAGCATACTTAATCTCTGCGTATGTCTATAATTACTAATTTTAATTGTACTGTGATGTGTTTTCAATCTACATTAATTACCGTACCCTTATGAATGAAAAAGTGCAACATGTACTAATAGTTTCTCTGTAAATTATTATTACTTATCAAATTTATCTTGGTACTTCTTTTACGTTATTCATAAATATTAAATAATTAAAATGTAAATACTTTGAGAATACTGTTTAAAGCTAAATCATAGTCACCAGATTCTATTTTGTACAAGTAGTTTCGTATTTATGTTTCATGATGTGAGGGCTATGGAAGAAACAGTCTACTAACCATAAATATGTAGCAGCAATAAATCTGGCCTTATACTGACATTGTAAATGAGGAACAGGTTGAGGAGATCTACAACCACAGGAAGATTAATTGTGATATCTAAACTGTGTCTGCATGCATTGAGAGAGAAGAAACCTGGCGAGCAATGAGCTGATCATTCAACCAGTACTGCTGTTAGCTAAGTTACAAGTTATTGTAGCTGTGATAATTTGTAAAGTTGTCATGCAGTATGTTCCTTAGAGATGCTGGCCTGATTAGTGGTGGTACTTAGCAACGAATACCCCAGTATTTGAGAAATACATTTATATCTAAGCAGAAGTATAAATAGTTACTTTTTGATGGTGACGCCAGAAAGTGTCACATGAAAGTCGTAACTGGACTCTTTAATAAATTAGTTTTGCGATGTCAAAAGGGGTGACAAATAAGAAAAATCAGAAATAAGAGCCCACAAAAATGAGTAGAGAATATGAAAGATTTTGCAAGCATTAAACGAGTGATAACACTAAATACCTTAGACTTCGCCAATGGGCTAGATTTTGAAAATATCATCAAGTTCGTATTTCACATCCAACTCATAGATACTATTTCCAGCCATTTGGTCCCACAAACGTCAATTTAATGATGAGTAGTAAAACCAAAACTTAGAATCAGAACCAATCAGTATCCTGTGTCTATTCCATTAACACTAAAAGTGAAATTATCCACCACCATGATCTTAGCTGGATGGTTGACGGTTCTTTAATCCTAGGATGGACTATATTTCAGGTACTGAATACCCAGTTGATGGCTACAGGAAGTAGCAATGTCATTGGATTGATATATGGTGGTACCTAGAGTAGTGGTGCATTTATATAACACAAATGTTAAATAAGGAAGAGGACTCATTTATATATTTTTATTATATTTCTAAGGCAAAGTTTTCTTTCATTTTTAAAATGTTGTTTAGTGCTAGATTAGAGCTTTGTAAGTCCTCCTCAGATTTGATATTTGTCAAAAACAGCAGAAACATAATAATCTAATGAAGAAAATCAACCAACAATTACAACATTACAAGAAAAAGTCATTGCATCTCGACTAGAGATCTCAGTGGAAAATAAGTTGTACTGTTCATCATAATCACTTTGGTTGAAAATATGAAGCAAGTAATTGATGGATTTAGTTTAAAGTTTATAGTGAAGAAATTAACTAGGAGAAATGTAGGCAACTTCCCCACCTATATGTAATTAACATTGATTTTTCAATGTTACAATGTGACAATTAGGAGCTGAAAAGGGTGTAAAGTCAATGTTTCTTATAAAGAATATTACAAATGTCATTGAAATTGTTTTTATTTCGCGCAAAGCTACACGAGAGCTAACTGCGCTAGCCGTTCCTAACTTAACAGTGTAAGAATAGAAAGAAGACAGTTAGCTAGTCGTCACCACCTACTGCCAACCCATAGGCTATTCTTTTACCAACGAATAGTGGTATTGGCCGCGATATCGCAATGCCACCCAGTATAACGATTAATACAAGCTGACGTGAATAGCAACATTACATTTTAGAACAAAGGATATAAAGCTCTTCGTGCACCCCAGGCAACAATACGCAATGTAATCAATACGAATGTCAATTTGAAAAATTGTTACAAGTCACATGTATGCGAGTTGCTTCCACGACATATAGTTGAACTGTTGAAATGGGTCCCTGTAAACCCATTGTCCTTTGTTTTATTTGTTGTTGAATTTCACCCAAAGCTACACGAGGGCTATCTGCGCTAGACGTCCCTAATTTAGCAGTGTTAGATTAGAAGGAAGGCAGCTAGTCATCACCACCTACCGCCAACTCTTGGGCTACTCTTTTAACAACGAACAGTGGGATTGACCGTCACTTTATAACACCTCTACGGCTGAAAGGGGACAGGCATGTTTCGTATAATGGGGAGTCGAACCCGCGACCCTCATATTACGATCGAGCGCCCTATCCACCTGGCCATGCGGATTCCTCATTAAATCAACGTAGTTTTCAGTAACATAGTTTTTGTATGTAATATCCGGAACTGTATTGTGACTGAACTTTTCAATATCAATAATTTAAAGAAGTCACAACAATTATTTATTGTGTGAGACTTAGAGCAAACCTCATGAGCTACGTATGTTTCCTGCTGCTTAACTTTTGTCAGTTTATCTTCCAAAATTTCAACTTTTTACCTCCTTTTTTAGTATTGAGAGATCGTATAATTAATTATTTTAAATTCGCAAATATCTGATTGTAACAACTCGTTTGTAAAATTTCATGATATCGTAATTAATTTGCTTTCACTTTTCTTTAGTGTTACAAAAGTTTACTTATATCGGATCTTAAGAGTTCTAAGTTCCAGGAGCGTAGATCCTGGGAGGATGGAGATACATCCCCCCTTTATTTTAGGTGGGGGGTATGGTGCATACAATCATCCCCCTACAGTTTGGTCTGTTGAATTGTTTTATTGCATCACAGGCCTACAAATTGTGTGTTTGTTCTTGTGATTCTCATGTTTTTACCAATCGAATTACATAATTAGGCCTAGATGTAGGCTTTTTCAGTAGCCGAAATGTACATCTTTAATATAGGCGTGCTTCTAAGTATCAGTCAGTAGGCCTAAGTATACACGCAAGTATCGTGGCAACAAAATTACTCTGTGACTGCATGTTTACAGCTTTCAGATTCACGTAATCAGAGATTACCAATTTGCAAATTAAACAGTCCACATAAGTGGTTGCAAAAATCATCCCCCCAACGTGTATAAAAAATCTACGCCCCTGGTTCTAACTAAACCTTAACTTGTGTTTCATCATGCTGATTCCTATAGTTCTAGTCTTGAAATCGGTATTGTCTGAACGGTAAAATAATATTTAAATTTATCTATTGATTCTCCGAGTTTTAGTTTAAAAAGTCTGTTTTGTTCGCTTAGAGCTGTCTCTTTCCACTGATTTACTCTATTTATACTAAACAGCTTTGACACTTTAAGGTTTAGTTATAGCCGCTCTTAATTTTGAAATACTGACCAGAGAGAGGGCAGCTAACCAACAACACCCGCAGACACATGAGCTTCGTCCGGCTTTGAACCTAATAATTGGTTTGATTATCTCTCTTTCTTAACCTGAGGATGGTCTAAGAAGGTCAAAACGTTGTTCTCTCCTTATCAGTAACAGTGTTAATACCCATAACAGCCGTTCTGAGATACAATGGTTTGATCATCACTCTTATAACATAATTACTGCAGAAAGTTTAAGATCTGTTATGCGGTATTGTAGTAAAAACGTAGAACCTTCTGAACCGCTGCTCGGCCCACTAACCTTTCCACCCACGCTCGGTCTTCCGTAAAGAACATTCTAGAACCGTTGCTATAATTAACATTCATATCTACCTAAACATTACGTGAATTATATCTATCTGCCCATTTTTAATACATAATTATAAAGAATATTTAAGTACAAAACAATATATCTAAAACTGTTTCCACTGCACCAAAGTCAATTCAACTATTCTGTTTTTATTATTGTGTAGCTGAATAAAAATAAACAAATAATACGTCTACAACGTTATATGTATTATATTTACTCATTCGGATCAGAACGGACCTCTAAAAGGATTTCTTATTTTTGTTGGAAGTAAAGAAGAGAATAACAGAAGTTAATTTATTATAAAGTAAAGAGAACGTCAAAGTGTGAATAGTTCTTTGGATATGTCAACAGTTTACTACACACACAGTTGCGACCGTCAGTTTAACACATATGAATCATAATCTCTGACGTGATGAAAAAGCCGGATCTCAGCGATAGATTAAAATTTGCTTGTTCTTATCCGCTTTTGACTTGCATCTGTTGTCCTAATTTCACATGTTAACTATCCAGCTACAATTCCTTCACTGGGAAACTTCTAGTGAATTTCACGCTTAAAAACTAGTCAAACCTTCCCAAAAGGTCAGCATTAGGAGCTGTTAAAACATCGACACGATTATCATTTGTTTTTGTTTTTTTAAGTTCGTCAACCTGATTTATTACTTGAACAACAAACTATACATCATAGAAGTTCGCGATATATGAATATAGAAATTATTATTTCAGTAAGTATGTATTTAAATGTGTACAGATCTTGTGTGTGCGTTAAAAAGTATTACTATACTATACCATAATTTAGCTTTGACCTTAACAGATTAATATTTTGCTCTTAAAATGCCCTGATTTTCCATGTCATTTCATACAGTCAATTAACTGTATATATTACAAAAGCTATTCAAACAGAGTATAGACGCTTCATATTTTTGGAATACTCTATTCCCCGAAATAGTACACATTTATTCGCTGCGATATTTCTTCTCAGCTCTATCAGAATACGGATGTTTTCTTCCCTCAATTAAACCAGATTTGCATAACCGTGGATTGGGAGTCTACACAAAATGAAACAGGATGAATGTGAGAGAAATGTAAAGAAATATAAAGAATAATAGACGAAACTCCAAGCTTACGTAGAAGGAAAAATTATTGCTTTACTTTTGTGCGTGTGATTAAATACCCACACATAACTTTGTAAGCTCAAACATATAAACAAGTAAAGACATATTGCCAATTTAAACAATTTAAATTTAACAATTTAAACAATTTAAACCAATAAACAGAGTCTTTCTATTTCTCTAGCTAAATTCATAACCCTGATTTAATTTTTACAGACTATACACCAGCGGACATCACCTTCGTTAAATAAAACTGTCAGTCTATTTGTCTGATTTAACTCAAACACACTTAATCAATATTCTTAGGTCTTTTTTTCAAAGAATACGTTCAATTACCTACAATTTTAAACTTAGACGCAATATTTTAAGGGGAGGGAGAGCAACAACGGAATTTTAAACTATAATAACTCTCCCTAAAATCGCGACTGAAATGCCAGGCCTTCTCCCACCGTACAGCAACCCAAGACTCGAGCAAATAAAGGAAAGTCACGGTCATTGATCATTTTTGTCAAGTTCTCACATAAGTTAACTATCGCGTCACCAACTTTTTCTGACTGCAATCCTACCAGATGTCCGCTGTAAAGTTCTAAGTGTGACAAAAAAAATCCTTTGTCCTACGTCATACAACTAGTTTCACTAAATTAAAATCATGTATCAGACACCTGAAGTAACTACGACCATAAAACATGTTAATACACGTGGGATTTTGAACCATAGCTCATAATCATGATCACCAATAACACCATCAAAACTAGTTTGTTTTTCATTGATGTGCATGATTCGATTCAAAAACCATGTTACTTAGCCATATTCAAGTTTCTTGGTTTGTTTGTTGTTGTTTTATTAACGACGTGATTAAATAATGGTGAATGCTGAACACAATATCGTTTCTGACTTCCATATATTGGTGATAGAATGGAATAACACAAGCATATATTCACCACACGTTCAACTTAATATTTCATTTACTTTAACTCCATGTAAAACCAGAAATATCCAGATTTATTTGGGAAAAAAAAATCTGTTTTTAATTATTCACCGATGAAGAGTTTGCAGGTGTGCTATATTTAGAATTCTGTCAGAATCTTCAAGCTTTTCGCGCTAATTTGAAGCATGATATTTTGCACCAAGTACCATTGAATCACTCACATAAATAACAGTTAAATATTTACTCTATCCCAAACAGAAAAAAAAAAAAAATGCATTTATTCTTTCAATTTTAGTTTTAATGTACAAATAAAGATTTTCCTTTTTCTTTTAAATATATGGATCACTCCATATTTAGAGCTTCAATTTCAGTCATAACATAGTACCAGATACTACATACAAAATCTACTCTACTGAAAACTATGTTATTTTAATAAGGAGCCCGTCATGGCCAGGTCATTAGGCGCTCGACTTGTAATATGAAAGTTACGGATTCGAATCCCCATCACACCAAACATGCTCGCCATTTCATCCGTTGCAGTGTTATAATGTGACGATCAATCCTACTATTCGTTAGCAAAGGATTAGCCCAAGAGCTAACGGTGGGTAGTGATAACTAGCTGCCTTCCCTCTAGTCTTAAGCTACGGCTAGCATAGGCTATCTGCGCGAAAATCAAAACAAACAAACGAACTCCTTTCATATCTGCCAGAGGCACGGCGGTGTGTTTGCGTTCTATACCAGTGGTGGGCAGAGCACAGATAGCACCTTGTGTAGCTTTGTCCTTAATTCCAAACAAACAAAACTCCCTTCAGACAGTAACTGGCATTCTAAGTGACCTATAAACTTTTGAAAATTTTCAATAGTTGAAATATGCACCGTTTTTTGGGTGTTTTTTATTGTTAAAATTAATTACCTTAAAACTTACTTAAAGAATTAGAGTTTCAATGTTGATAGACTCTAAATCAGACCTGAAGAAGGGATCTAGGCCCAGAAATCACAATTGTACGATAAATAAATTATAAGTAAATAAATAGTCAAATATGTTTCAACCAACTCGTTTTCCTGAAACAGTATGTCAATTAAAGGTATTGTGTGTTACAATTAAAAGTATATTGAACAAAAACTGTTATGTAGTAAAATGACTAAATGCTATAAATGCCACTTATCTGGTCGCGCTGATAAGAGCTGATAAATATAACATGTAGTTATCAACTAATTACACAATAATATTTTTTAATATTTAATTATTTAACGTTAATTTGTATTTATTATTGGACATACTTTCTAAAATCGGCCTCCCAGTAGCACAGTAATAAGTCTAACAGTAAGAATCAAGTATCAATATCTGTGGGCTCGGCATGGCCAGATGGTTAATGCACTCGACTCGTAGCGGGTTCGAATCCCCGTCACACCAAACATGCTCGCACTTTTAGCCATGGAGGCGTTATAATGTTACAGTTAAACCCACTATTCATTGGTAAAAGAGTAGTCCAAGAGTTGGCGGTGGGTGCTGATCACTAACTGCCTTCTCTCTAATCTTACATTGCAAAATTAGGAAAGGCTAGAGCAGATAATCGTCGTGTAGCTTTCTGCGAAATTCAAATCAAACCAAACCAATAACTGTGGTAGCTACAGCACAGATAACCCATTGTGTAGCTTTGTGTTAATCTGCTTAACTTCAAACTAATAAATTGTAAAATAAATATAACCTCACCACTGCCTACAGAATACTAGTTTATTATGATACTTTAATATTTCGTCTTACGTCATAGTCTTACAAATATTATAACAGTACCGTGTAAAAGTATTAGGACAAAATTTGTCCTATATTTTGTCATTCTTTCCATTTTATGAGGCTCATTCCTCCACGCCTTTATAGAATGTATATTTCAACACTGTGGATATGCTTCACTGGATCCTTGTTGATAATTGAATGAGTCAGGGTAAGAATATTTATCATTCTTTAGAATTCCCATATACATGTACCAAGGACACGTCATAGGAGTTTTATTTGAATGAATATTCTGATTAAATTTAGAGCCTGAAATAACTGTCATAGTACTCCGTGTAGGTCTTAACTATATAGGAAGAAGGTAGCAAGGATCGAGCATATGGTGCCAGTATATGCTAGAAAAATTCAATTTAATAGCTCCACACAAATAAATCTTGATAAAAACAGTGTTTAACACAATATTTTAAGTGTTGTCATCATGTCACGGTCCAAAGAATGTAGAGAATTGTCAGTAGAGCAGAAAGTTTGCATAAAAGCTTTACGTGATGCTGGTTGGACTCTCCGACAACTTGCTGCAAACTTGAAATGCTCCCCAACCACTTTTAAGCACACCCTATATCGTGAGACCAAGACAGGTAAATTTGAAAATAGGAAAGAAAGAGGCAGAATACCTAATATCAACGATACTGATATTAAGTATCTTAGTTTATGTAGTCTTCTGGACAGAACGAAGACTGCCTCTGATCTCAAACAGGAGATAAACAATATAAAAATGTTCAGATCTACAATATCAAAAGTCTCAACAAAAATAGAATAATTTGTGTAGCACTTAAAAAATCCTTTACTTCAATTTCTGAGTATTGTAAAAATACTGAAATTTGTTGAAAAGTACTAACTCTGGACTGTTGATGTTTGAAAAATAGTGTTATAGATGGATAAGTCCAAGTTTAAAATATTTTGTTTAAAGCGTGAATTGATGTCCGGCGAAAGAAAGGTGAAAAATATTTACCTCAATTTGAACCTTCCATGAAGCATGGGAGAAGCAGTGTGGTGTTATGGGGGTGTTTTTCTCCTAAAGCAACAGAAGATATTTGCAAAATAGATAAACATTGGACCAACGTAAATGTGTGAAAAAAAACACTAAATATTAACTGTTTGCTGAATTCACGAACTTCCACTGAGTTTCTGTTGTACTAAATATGAAAATTGATACAATTTAGATATTACACTTGTGGTTTACCTTCCATAGTTCTTTGAAAATAGTTTAAAATCTGATACAGGTTTTTATCTCATAAGCATCCAGTTTCATCTGTAATAAAATATTCGTTTTATAAAAACAACACTCATTTTAATAGATATTCTTATAACTTCTTATTACGCTATTCAATTACTATGGAAACTAAAATTTTAAAAATACTGATTTAAAAACTAGCAAAAGTTTTAATCCTGAATACTATCAATTCACACTCAAGATATATAAATATATGTGTGTGTGTATTTTAGTTCAATATAAGTAAATGGTAACTTCTTTATCATAGTACCTTATAAAAGTCAAACTATTTATTTACTTATTTTTATAACAATACGTCATATAATTTTAAAATATTGTCTTTTTCTCTTTTTTTTTTCATTTGATAACGTATTAGTTATTAGTATATCATTTTGGTGTAAGGTTTCAGTTTAACAAATTTAAAGATCTTAACAAAAAGTAATGATTTTAGATTATTAAGTAATTAATCAATTTAATGCAGATAAAAACAATCTAATATAAATTAAAATAAAAGACCGGCCTATCTTCAGAAGATTAAACAATGAGTTTTATATTGTAATATGAGAAACAGTTTATTTATTTTTACAGTTTAGTAGAGTTTCCATGTATACAGTATAAGGGCCTTTTCTAAACTACCGAAATATAACTAAATATTTGCTGTTAATGATATTAATATCCCGTGTCACAAGATATTACTATGAGGCCTATCGTATTTTAGAACACTACATTCTTTATCCAGTTTCTTAGAGTTTTTGGTGATATTTCAACCACACTGTCACAATATCTATTGCCAACAACAGCTCAATACAGAGCTCATCAGGCTGGATAAGACTCAAGAAACACAGTAGAGGTTTGAACTCTGTTTTTATAAGCTGCTATAATGCATTAATATTAGACTATAATATTCCTAACACGGCTTTCTTCATTCACTCCCTGAGGATTTTTAACAAAAAAAAAAGAGAGAAAAGTGTATAATAGTATTTCAACTACTCTACACATGCCATATCCATAACCGACATCGCGTTTGGATCAATATAGAGCTCATTAGGTTGGCTAGAACAAAACAATAAATATAGCTATGTTTTGCACATTACAACTTTTAAAATATAACAGTAAGTGAAAAATTGTATTTGAATTAGAGAATCGACAGTGGTTGTTTTCGTATGTGTAGTAATTATGATTGAATTGGTGGTTTATATATTTATAGATGTTTATAAAACAAAAAGTAAATGAATTGAAATATACGGAAGACGAAAAGCTAAGGATCGACTTATAATAGATTTATTATTCTGCAGATAGAGATCGTTTTATATTTATTTTAGAAAATCTAACAGTTTTTTTTTTTTAAATTCAAGGTGTTTGTTTTAATTTTGCCCAAAGATACCTGAAGGATATATGCGCTTGCCGTCTTTAATTTAGCAGTGTAAGACTAGACCCATCGCCAACTCTTGAACTACTATTTTACCAACGAATAGTGAGATTGACCATCACTTTATAACGCCTCCACGGCTGAAAGGGCGAACATGTTTGATGTGAAGGGGATTCGAACCCGCGACCCTCGGATTACGAGTAGAGTGCCTTAATTACTGTAATTTTAGGAAGTAATGAGAGAAAGCGAAGACGAATGTGTCAAAATAGGCCAACCGCTCACACCTGCCACATCCTGGCCATGCTGGGCCAAATTCAATGTCAGTTAGCATGTTTCTTTTCTTAAAAAAAAATTAATTACTAAATGTAAAAGATTGCTATTAACTCTTTAATGTAAAAGAGTTATTTTTGCTATGAAAAGCATGTAACTATTTGTCAAGAGGTTACAGTCTTCTCTCCCCCCATGCCAAGCGTGTTCAGGCGTGCGACTCGTAATCTGAGGGTCGCGGGTTCGCATCCCCGTCGCGCCAAACATGCTCGCCCTTTCAGCCGTGGGGGCGTTATAATGTGACGGTCAATATCACTATTCGTTGGTAAAAGAGTAGCCCAAGAGCTGGCGGTGGGTGGTGATGACTAGCTGCCTTTCCTCTAGTCTTACACTGCTAAATGAAGGACAGCTAGCACAGATAGCCCTTGAATAGCTTTGTACGAAATTAAAAAAACAAACAAACTCCTTCCCCCTCCCCTAAACTACACTCCCCCTCTTGTTAATGGTGTTTCTTCATATTTATTTTTCTCCGCAGAAAACATTTATCCTGTACTTGATACAGGGCTAATTGCTGGTATATAACGATATTACGACAGAAAGACAACCATGTTCTAATTTTAAACACTATTATTTATTATTTGAGCTATATATGTATACACTTAAATTGTTAGCACAAATTTTTAAATGTACAATTGGCACGATGACACACGAAAAATCCGTATGAAAACTTTAGTGTTAAATTTTAAAACTGTACAAAATTGGAATGTTGGGGACTGCCACATAGTTCTGATAAGTCATGAGGGAGGTTGACTTTATCGACAGCAAGTTATGTTACTTTTTAGCCTTTGTAAATCCACTGAGCCCATAGTATCGTCTCAGCTTTCGTTTCGAATGCTTCAATACTGTGCCAAAAACGTCATTACTCGATGAACTGACGGTGCCCCTAGTCAGTAGCTTCAATTAGTCGATGCTAGATATTTTAATGGCTACTCATATTCAACCAAAGTTCAACCCAAACGAGCATTCATTAGAATAACTTAAATGCTTTCCTTTTAATGAGACTTCCGTTCCCATGGAGGCAAAAACTTAGTCATTTATCTCGGTGTATTACTTCAAATTATTGTGTTCCGGGTATTTTTTGTGTAGCATTTATTACAATACAGAATATAGAACTGTTTTACGTTTAAAACCCAGATGAATCCTAAAAGTAAGCAAATGATTACTAAAAGAAAAAGTAATTCGAAAAAGTAAGATAGCTGCTGCTTATTATAAACGATGTTCTAAAGTGATTTATATAGTTACGTTATAAAAATAGATTGATAATACATCTATATAAATCACACTGGAATCTCATTTTTAAGTAGAAACTGCTTGGCTCTAGTCTATCACTACTAAATTAGGAAAGGCTCGCACAGATAACCCTCGTGTAGCTTTGTGTAAAATTACAAAATGTTGTTACTGCTAATATTACTGAAAACCAAACTTCTTTGTGTGTGTGTGTTTGAGAGTAAAGCCACATTAGACTATTTTACATGTCTCCCGAGGGGAATGGAACCCCACATACTACTTACTACTGTCCCGTTAGGGGACTATTTTACATGTCTCCCGAGGGGAATGGAACCCCACATACTACTTACTACTGTCCCGTTAGGGGACTATTTTACATGTCTCCCGAAGGGAATGGAACCCCACATACTACTTACTACTGTCCCGTTAGGGGACTATTTTGTGTTAATGTCTCAGTAATATTTAATAGAGTTTTTTTGTAAGTGACTAAAGTATGTTCACATTGACTATTGACAATAGCTTTAACTAATCTGTTCTGTTTTTAACATGTAAGTATCAAATATGAGCTTTTATTTCATAAACCAACAAACCTTTAAAAATGTTTTTTTGTATGAGAATATTTATGCAGAAATGAGAATTAGAATGTTCAACCTGAACAGAACCTCGAGATCTCATAAATCATAGAAATAGTTTTGAGCTACTGATTAGCGAGAGGAAAGCTACACATGAACAGCTACCGCCACAAGTGCCTTATTTGGCTATTTGAAACGAATAACAGGACTGACTATCACTCGCATAACGTGCCCACACCGAAAAGTGCGAAATATGTTCAGCGTCTCTAATCTGCAACCACTTACATTGACCAATAAGCCACGACCAGTCATTATTTTACCACTTACATTGACCAATAAGCTACGACCAGTCATTAATTTACCACTTACATTGACCAATAAGCCACGACCAGTCATTATTTTAATAAAGAAAGTACAAACAGTACTTCACTTTAATATGCAAATGTATCTAAAAAAGTAAGCTAAAAATCACTCAACAAAAATTTTAAAAATGAAATCGATATATCCAATCATAATCTACCCACGTGGCTCTAATTGATTTCTATAGTTTAACAATCTTTTCCTTTAGCTCGAAACAGTAAAGAGTTTCATTTAGTAGTTTTTAATGTTTGGTGTGACGCCCCCCAATGGCACAGCACAATGTCTGCGGATTTACAACGCTAGAATCTGGGTTTCGATACTCGAGGTTGGCCCTTTGTGTAGTTTTGTACGTAATAATAAAACAAATAAATTTTGTGATAATATTTAGCACTAGCGAAATTCTCTTGGATTATTAAGTTGGTAGTGCATGTATTCTAAACACATTTTAGCATAAAAGTATAACCTATATACGTTGGTTGCTAAACAACATGACATAAAAGTCATTGAAGGCACTTTTTACCAAACGCACCGGCGTTTATATATACATAAGGAACCACACTTCTATTCTATGCGTTTTTCGCTAGCTTGCCTCATTAAAAAGATGCGCACACGTACGTAAATGAGATAACTAATAATACCTAGGTGTCCACTCTAAGGGTCTATTTAGCATGAGTGTAAAATTCCAGGTTTCTATGTTTTTTTATTCTTGCGTGTCTCGCTGTCTGTTATTTTTGTTCGTAATATAAGGAACCACTTATTTTCAATGTAGTTTTTGTTAGTTTCCCTCCTTGCCCACTAGTGGTACAGCAGTATGTCTGCATAATTACAACGATAGAATTCGGGTTTCGATACCTCTAGTGAGCAGAGCACAGATGATTCATTGTGTAGCTTTGCGCTTAATTATAAACAAGCAACTTACCTCATTAAAAAGATGCGCACGTCCAAGCACGCAAGTACGTGTATAAGTAGTAATACGCAGGTGTACATCCTTAGGGTCCATTTGTTAAGGGTGCAAAATTTTAGGTTTCTAGGTTCTTTCTTCTAGGTGTTATGTCGGTTACATCTGCACATACATGCACGCAAGAGCGCGCGCGCACACACACGTGCATGTCCGCCTGGAACTTCTATTTGTAGTATAAGGAACTTGTTTTCTAGTGTGGTTTTTCGCTAGCTTGCTACATTAAAAAGATATGCACGCACGCACAGACATAGGTAACTAATAATATTCTGGTTCTCACATTCAGGGTCCATTTAATATGGGCGCAAAATTTCAGGTCTTTAGGTTTCTTCCTCTTGGAGTTATGACGATCGCACACAGACAAACCCTTTTATTATTAAACAATACAATCTTTGAATGAAAAAAAATCCAACGTTAAGTGAAAACAAGTTCAGGACCACGACTTAAACCTAGGATCTCTGTATAACAATCCCAGTGCTTTACCATTGAATCATCCAATAATATAAGTCACCTTCATGAATCTTTATTTATAAATTTTTTCACAGGGTTAAATTCATAGTTCCCGAGTTGTTTTTTCACTAATCAGGTTTTAACTGAAAATTTATTGTTAGATGTTATAATATTTAAAATATCCTTCTAATTTCTTTCTTTATCAAAATTATATAAAAATCTCATCCCTAGTTCAACCCTCTTGCTATTACAGTCACTATACTTGTTTTGTTGAGGAAGACAGTTTATCTGCAAATACTAGACTCAACATGAATTGAAAACAGTATGTAAATGATAAAACAGTGGAAGGAAGACAGAAATATAAAATAAGATCAGGAAGAAAAAAACAGGGGAACTATAAAACGTGACATCAAATAAGTAATAAGAACCACAATCAGTTTGTTGAAAGACAAGAAAAATAATGAAAGAGAAATAATAGCCAAAGAAGTTGGGAGAAATGTGCAAATTGATCATAACAATAAAAATCGAAAAGTGCAAAAGAATATCAGTGAAGGACTTTAAAGAAATTAAGAAACAGGATGTGAATGCCAGGATAAACTACCTAAGAAAAAAACTGGTAATTACTAGAATCAAAACAACCATTTCTCTCCATGCATCTTTTCAAGAATTTCACCTTAAAGTGCAATTAATTCTACGACTAAGAACAGAAGAATTCATCTGGTTTGCACACATTACCATTACTTCTGTGCAACCTTTGTCTGCAGGACATTCTTTAACTAAATCAAAAACCACATTATCTCATCAAATTATGGAATATAATAGGCCAATTCAACAACATCACCCAGTCAAGGAACGAAAAGGTTATAAAGAAAAGGTAATATGGGATCCACTACACGAAATGATTTCAAGAGCGAACATATATAACAGTAAGCGGTAAACTATTTATCTTGATGCTTATTTAGAAAGAGCAAATTTAACAACATTCAAACTATATTGGAGGAGAGAACTAATAACTAACATATATCTTTCCAAATACGTTTGGAATCTTACATCAGAAGGAAGTTTCTAAAGCAACATTTTGGGTTAAATAAAAGAATAAGAAAGAAACAGAACTAGCAGAAGATGTAGAAATATTTACCTAATTAAATTCTCTATTAACATGGAGTATTCATTGGCATGTGGCCAAATTATAAACGCCTTACGGATGAGGATACGCGAATTAAACTGAAACAAAGTAAGTGTACACCTATAATGAATCTAGTGATGAATCGATGATAAACAGTTATAAGTACATCCTATTCAGAAGTATAGGGTTGTCAGATTAAGTAATGTAAAAATACTAATTCTAACTTACTGTCGTCCAGAACATCTCGAGGAGTTGGGTACACAATGTACACTCAAAATGTAGTAAGTAAACCAATGGATAGTGTGTGTGTTTTCATTGTAACTTAAAACGGTACATGACCAGGACTGCAGAAAAAAAAAAAAAACTTAAATAGAAGGATTTTGTTTGTTTGAAGTTAAACACACCATAGGAATTGAAACATAAACTTAAGGTTAGAAAAATCGATGTTCTAATATATAAAACAAGAGATAATAAGAGTGTTAAAATACGATCATTGTACGTCATTTCAATACAAGTCCATAAAAGATTGAAAATACAGTTTGGAAACTTGTCCAAGTCTTGAACCCACTACTTAGCAACTGGTAAACGAAGAAGCTTCAGAAGACAACTTATATTCAATCATAATTTGTTTTTCTCAGAAATCAAGACATTCATACAAAAAATAAATATTGCTGGTTCTATATTCAATTACAGCAATTAAATAATAGGGAAGAAAAACTCAGTCGTTACTCAAATATTTGTTTCCTGAATTTAAAAAAAGAAAACAATATATTTGATAGTGTTTGTGATAACATCAGAATAAGTGGTTCTCGATATGACATCTCATATGGCTTAACTCAAAAGACATAAATTAAGGTGAACACATCTATAGATGAATGTTATTTCCAGTACTGGAACATTCAGTTACAAACTAAACAGTTTTTGAAAATCTTTCTAAAATATTTTTTTCAATAACACTATAAATACGGTATTGGCCAAAATGTTTGCACATTTTGTAACAAATAAAATCATTACTTTTAAGATAGAATCCAAGTACAGTTAGTACTATCAAAATGAGAAATATTTGTTATATTAAACATTTACAAATGTAATTTAAATAATAGAACAGAGTCTATGAACATTTAAACGATTTATTAGAATAGTAAACAATTTTATCAGACACCCGTAAAAAGATGTGTACTTCAGCATTTCAACTATCACAACAAAATCTTATCAAACCACATATAATGACAAAAAAAATATCGTCAAATTATTATGAATAGTTATAATCTTATATTAGTTCATATTAAATATTTACTACTTTGGTTGATCCTCCTCATACTCTAATAACCTCTGCAAAGTGACGTGGCATGCTGTCGATGAGGTTATTGATGTAATCTATTGTGATTTCATCCCAACTGCATCTCAGCTACAGTAGCTAGTTTAGAGTCGTACTTGACAATATATCTGTTAAATGTTAGTGCAAGGCTTGGCAATAACTTTGTGTTTCAGGACGACAGTACCACTGCCCACAGGGTGCATAGCGTTCGCGATTATGTCGACCAGGAGTGCATTACAAGATTGTCAGGGCCAGGAAAGCCTTCACATTGTAATCTCATTAAGAACTGTTGAGCAGAACTGTTTCAGAAAATTGTCAAGTACGACTCTAAACCAGCTACTGTAGCTGAGATGCAGTTAGGACGAAATCACAATAGATTACATCAGTAACCTCATCGACAGCATGCCACGTCGACTTGCAGAGGTTATTAGAGGATGAGGAAGGTCACCCAAGGCATCGAATGTTTAATATACTGGTCACATGAAGGAAGACTGTCTTTCTTCTTGCAGAGAACATACAGCAAGAGGTAAAGGATGTATTTTTCAGGGAAACATGAAAGGCGCTTCCAACTGTATGTTTTCTGCAGGAAAAACAGTCTTCCTTCATGTTACCAGTATTCTAACTGCAACTTAGCATGCTGCCTTGCCAAAGAAACATGGTTACAACGGTGATTTCTGGTTAATATAATTTGTTGTTCTTTCAAAACAACCTTGTTTGGTCACTTTCTTATGGACACCCTGAAATGAATGTATTCATCCCATTCCCGTCGTAAGGTGCTAGAAAACTTCTTTCTACTTTGACATGTTCACCTGATCCAAACACGGTCATCTCGAACAGCAGTTTTCGGCATCCACCAGTAAACTTTCTTTGAACAATGTTTCCTGTGGTCCAATGACGTTTCAGAATTATAAATATACTGCTTTGGCAATGTCTCTTCGCTTCATACCATTTCTGGAAATTCGAACAATTTGACACAATATAACTTCGAGCAAAAATTGAGCAAGACTACACACCAAGTATAGAGAAATTGTCTAAACAAAGCATTTATTTGTTTCGAAAAATATTATACCAAAAGCAAACCCTTTTATACATAATAGGTGTGTGTGTGTTTGACGAACAAATACTCAAAACAACTTATACCGACCAGAATAACAACTTGTAAATTTATATATGTAAAAACGGCTCGTTTGGATTGAGAACTTTGTTTACGTATTTAGAATTGTAATCTGTAGACGTACACCTGTACTAGCACAGATAGCCCTCGAGTAACTTTGTGCGAAATTCAAAACAAACAAACAAACAACAATTTTGTTACTGAAAATCTGAAACTCGTTTGAATATTCTTTCAACACTTCATTTTGAAATAATAACTAATACAACTTGATGAAATAAAATTATTTAAACCAAACGCCTCACAACAATCTTTATCATCAAGATTCTTCATCATCATAGAGTACTAATACTATCTGATATTTAAATAACACTAATATGTTGAAACACAACAGAATTACGCATTGAATATTTTCGCCTCTCAAACAAAACTAAATTAAAATTATTTTAAACGTTTCACTCTTAGGCCTATATCAGGTCGTAATGGCAAAGTGGAAAAGTATGAACGATAACAATAACTACGTAGTAGAAAATGACGTGCATAATATGTGTACGTATATGTTACTCGTCATATGTAAATAAGCATCGTAAACATGCACATTTAAGAATATGCATAAACATGGCTTGCAAACACGTGTGCATATACTATTTGATATGTCAATGTAATGAAATGGAAAGAAATCAATTACTTATGATATGTAACAATTGTCTGGAACTCTTATAACTGATAGTGTTCTTTGTTGTTTTCTAATTCGCGCAAAGCTACACGAGAGCTATTTACGCTAGCCGTCTATAATTTAGCAGTGTAAGACAAAAGAAAAGACAGCTAGTCATCACAACCCACAGTCAACGCTTGGGTTGCTCTTTTACTAACGAATACTTGAACTAATCGTCACCGACTATTTGGTGTAACGGGGATTCGAACCCTCGACCCTCCGCTTGCCCGTCAAGGCCTTAACCACCAAGCCATGCTGAGTTCATTATTAAATAACTGAACCACATAACTGTCACTTCCAAACTCCTTAAAGAAGCAAAATTAGGAACAACAATTATATACCTCGAACAATTCGTGAATTATTTTGAATCACAACTCTAGAATCTAATTATTTTAGACTAAACCGCAAACCCTGGAAGTTAAATATTGAAATCAGCAGAAAAAGCAAAAAGCAAGAACATTTATTTTCCTTAATCTGCTGACCGTCTAAACTCGTGATCGAGCTGTTGTGATCCTATTACGTATTATTTTTAATATTTAACTGCAAGCACTTGAGAATAAACTAACCCTAAAGATTCTTGTACTGAAACGAAACGAGGTTAATTAATTAGATCTTTTCATTAGAATTAAATCATATTCCACTATGTCAGTGGTTCCCAAACTTTTTTCAGCTTGTTACCCAATTTAACATGCCACATTAAGAATGTTACCCCTTTCACAAAATGTTTTCAACATTGATATATATGGCTAAATTAAACTAGAGATATATTGCACTTTATTTATTACACTTTATTTATTTACAATTTATTTATATAATTTATTTACACTGAATTACACTTTTAATTATTGTATTTGATCATTGTGCATTTCTAATGAATATTGCCAAAGATGTCAAGAACATCAGTGGGATGGATGGAGTTGCATACTTGAAGCTAGTTTAGGAATTCTTGGGTTTGTGGTTGAAAGTGCCAGCCTGGCATCGTTTGCAACATTCAAACGAGTCCTCTTTTTTGTTTTCATCCCCAGCACGGTTGAGAACCCCTTCTCGCACAGATACGTTGTTGAGAATGATACCAACAACTTCAAGGCTCTCTTGGACAGAGTTGGCGAGTCAGCTAGTTGTGAAATCCAAAAGGAATCTGCATTTTGGTTTTGGAATTTGACTTTCAAGGCTTCATTTGCTCGCATTGTGATCCACTCCCCCTTTGCAGGGAAATCATCATCATGAATGGCCTCATCAGGTATAGAAAAGGGATGAATGATCCACTGAAGACTGGCTGTTTTTAGGTCACTCTCTGGAAAGTAGTGCTGCATGCTTGTTTCAAGCCCCTTCAAATGGTCGCTCATCTCTTTGTTGATAGTCTGTAAAAGTGATCCAGTATCATAACTATTCTCCTCAACAAACTGGTCTAGGGTGGGAAACTGAGCGATCACTCCTTTCTCCAAGCGTCGAATCCAGAGTCTCAGTTTTCCCAGAAATGCAGTCACAGTGTGATGGGCATCAATGACAGTCGTGTTTTGGACCTGCAGTTGCAAATTATCACTGTTCAGCTCCGCAAATATGTCAGCTAAGTAACAAAGTCGAGCAAGCCACTCCTTATCAGTGAACTTGGTAGCAAAAGGAGATTCTTCTTGTCTCAGAAATTCCTGAAGAGCCGTTCGGAGCTCAATGACTCGACGTACAACCTTGCCTCGTGACAACCAGCGAACATCGGTGTGGTAGAGCAGAACTTGATACTGCTCTCCCATTTCCTTGCACAGCTCCCTGAATATGCGCGAATTCACATCCCTGGACTTGATGAAATTGACGATTATCAACACATCTTCAAACACTAATTTCAGATTACCAGGCAGGCTTTTTGATCCAAGAGAGTACCGATGAATGATGCAATGATCTACAGAAATTTCTGGATGCACAGCTTGTATGAGGCCCCGTAATCCACGATTACGACCCATCATCGATGGTGCTCCATCGACGGAGACCTAGATTAAAAAAGAAAAACTATTATAGATTGCGTCAGTTAGTCATTCTTACTTATCTTTTGCGTTATAAATATATGGTTTTAATTTAATTTAATTTAATTTATTTTGGTACTTTAGTATTTCAGTACGACAGGCACGATACTTTTTTGTGAATTATGTATAAAATATTAGCTACACTACAGCTACTTGTACAATAAATAAAACTATATGACTATATGCCATGTAATTCATTGTATTTATACTAATCTAGACTTTATATAAACATCTCTCCCTACCTGTTGAACGCTGTTCCAATCCAATCCATTCGTGGTAAAGAAACTGTTGATGATATTGAAGATATCTTCTCCCTTCGTGGTTGTCAGCAGATCTTCGCATAATAGGAACTCTTCTTTGATCTTGTCCTGATGAGCGTAACGAACGAACCCAAGGAGAACAGCACAACTGGCTACGTCACACGATTCATCAAATTGCAAGGAGAATTTGCTATATGAGCTTTCCTTGATCTCTGTTGTAACTTGGGACAGAATATCTGTCATCGACTCGTAGGTGGATTGTGTTGTTTGATAGAGATATGACACTCAGTTTCTTCGCTTGATTCTCCCCACATACCTTGCTTACCATCTCGTATGCACAAGGCATAATCAGATTCTCTGCAATGGTGTGGCATTTTTGTTGTTCGGCAACTTTATATGCAACAAAGTAAGATGCTTCGACCGCAGCTTGAAGCTTTTGGGCTTGAATTCCAGATGAACCGAACTGGATATTCTTCAGTGCTACAGCCCGGCGCTGAAATAAGCCTGATCCTCATTTTGAAGATTTGGATGCACTTCTGGAGGTGAGCTGAGAGTTTTGATGGCTTGAGGCTTTCATTTGTCAACACTTTGTGACATACTACACATTGTGGCCGATCCTCTCCACCAGAAGGTAAATTCACAAAGCCATAGCGAAGAAAGGCGTTAGAGTAGGTGCGCTTTTTAGACATTTTATTGTTTAATCTGCAGAAAAAGAAAAACTGCATAAAAAAGTGTGAACAATGTGAAGTTATTATTTATTTTTTCATGGCATTCTAGATAGCATTAAAAGAGCTTATTCAGCATAGGAATGATGTAATAGTAGGTAAATACTAACTATACTGCACAGGGCAGTACACATACATACCAGGTTTTGTCTACCTCGGCTGATGCTCACATAGAAACTGACAGTGTGAAATAGATGCAACCTCAGGTAGTGAGTGACGCGTACTGGACACGTCGATGAGTCATCAGGGTTACTGAGTGACTTGTGTTCTGAAGCATACTTGTCAAAATACTTTTAGGTTACCACACACTTAGATACATATTTTTTCTTTTCTACTACTGTATATTAGTTTTTGATGTTTATTGTTATTTGGTTTAACTTAATAACATACTTAAAATAGGTTTAATTTACAACTTTACATACTAAGACTAAGTTAACATTAATCCTAATACCAGCTACCTCAATGTTTTCTTGATTTTCAGAATTTTAACTTTTTTTCTGTCACCCCTCCATTACCCCCGATAAATTGTTAAATTACCCCTTGGGGGTAATTTACCCCCAGTTTGGGAACCACTGCACTATGTGATGAAAAGCTCATTAGCTACTGTTCAGTCGGTACTTAAGACATTCTAATATTTCTGCTTTTGAAATTTTTCAAGCTACTTTAATGTCAAATCTGATAGCTCTCCCAATAAAGTGGCAAAATTACAACATTTGGGCTATCTACTTTTAAACTTAGGTCTATTAAAGTTTTGCAGTTATAATTTCCAACCTGAACGGCTCCATATACGCACGTAAGCAAATGTTCAGGTTCAGGATTCTTGGGTTTTGGTATAGTAGTCCCTAATTTTTAGCTGTTGACCAGGAGAGAGCAGACAACAAATAGCACCAACCTAAGCAAAGCACAAAGATATTGGCCGACTGTTTAAATTAAAAAATAAGGTTAATTGTTAATTTACTTATAACTCCCCCTCCATAGTTGAAAACGTGGAACGTGTTTAGTGGCATCACGTCTTCAAGTTGGGAAGTTTAGATTTATATTGTTCGTCAAGATAACCGTTGGTCAAGCTCTGCCCCTATTAATTTTGTCGTGAGTGTTTATTCAAAAATTCAGTAATAATGCTTGGTAATTAGTGCGTCTAGACTTGTAGTGGTGCTCGACTTTCGAAGAATAACAAGAATTATTATATTTGTGGCCGTTCGATAGATTTCTGTAACAAAATTGAATGTACTTTACCTCAAATTAAGTTGAAAGTTCTATTACCTCAGAATTTGCCTATTTCAGGCATTGTTTTACTTAATTAAGTAGCTGTAATTTAAGTGCTTTTAATTGTGAAATTGAATGTTATTGCCACAATTAGATAATTACAGTACTTCTTGATTGTACATTTGTTTATGTGGTCAAGCATGGTTCATTGAAACAAAGTTTTGATGTATTTTGGTCTAAAAAGGTTCTGTATAACAAATACATAGTTTGACTTGTGCAAGGAATTATTGGAAGTATTAACTTCTGTCTTTTTATTTAAGAAATTGAAAAATAGTAGATATTTAAACACTTCTGAGACATTTCTGTTTAACCATATAATTGTTTGTTTGTTCTTAATTTCGCGCAAAGCTACACGAGGGCTATCTGCGCTAGCCGTCCCTAATTTAACAGTGTAAGACTAGAGGGAACACAGCTAGTCATCACCACCCACTGCCATCTCTTGGGCTACTCTTTTACCAACGAATAGTGGGATTGACCGTCATATTATAACATCCCCACGGCTGAAAGAGCGAGCATATTTGATGTGACGGGGATTCGAACCCGCGACCCTTATATTACGAGTCGAGTGCCTTAACCACTGTTATTTTAGGAAGTAATGAGAGGAAGCAAAGACGAATGTGTCAAAATAGGCCAACCGCTCACACCTGCCACATCTAGTGGCGACAAGACCTTTGGTACAATATCACAACACCATGGTTCATCAGTCGGGTACAAAGTTAATGGTTTAGTTTCTAAATATATATAACAACATCATTTTTATAAACAACAATTATGATGTTCTGCAGATGATTAAGTGAAATCTATGTAAGACCACGTTTCGTATTCTTCTTTTTTTACTTAAATAAATACGTGTATTTCAGTAATAACTCTTGATGTTGTGTTCTATTTTTCATTTTTTTTCAAATATTCCCAGCATTTACGGGTTATTATGAATTATCTACAACTTACCAGTTGGAAATCAATGTAATCGAATATCAAACGCTAAATATCAGTTTCATTTTCCATGTGGGTCTTGTATGACCAGATGGTTGGGACGAACGACTCGTAATTCGAGGGTCGTAGGTTCGCATCCCCGTCACACCAAGCATGCTTGTTCTTTCAACCGTGAGAGCGCTATAATATAACGATCATTCCCACTATTCGTTGGTAAAAGAGTAGCTTAAGAGTTGGCGGTAAGTGGTAATAACTAGCTGCCTTCTCTTTAGTCTTACACTGCTAAATTAAGGATGGCTGGCGCAGGTAGCCCAAGTATAACTTTGCGCGAAAATTCAAAATAAACAAACATACACTATTTGTCTTACAAAATCACAGTACCTTCATACTTATCTATCTTCAACAATCTCAGTACCTGAATATCAGCTTTATACCTGAATACGACCAAAATATAAACGATTTCTTTGTTTATTTCTCCGACTATAATCTCGATGAAGAAAGCTATATCTCAAATTGTCCTGTAAATTACTAAATCAGTCCTCGAAAGTGTTCTATGTCAAGAGTAAGTAAAATTGAAAAATATTTTTATTTCTTGCTTTTGAAGATAATACCTCATTCTGTATTGTAGCCTACAGACTACATAATTCTTATCGCAATTCATGGCATGCACACGTGTCAAGTACAAATTGCGACGTTATGTTACGTCATTTTATTGTCTACTGACTAACTAACTGACAGACAACACACTACTTATACTGGTGTGAGTGGTTAAAACGGAAATACGGACTAGTAGTTCAGTATCATACATACAAACTTGGAAGAGTTGTGTAAAAATTATTATAACAGCAACCTTTTATTTCACTGACAATTTAAATAGTTTCAATACTTTAAATATGTTACCATAATAGAAATTCTAAAATTTTAAACTTTACTGAACTACTTGTATTCCTATTCCAGAAGCACATTATTTTTCTTAAGTAAAAAAATCGTTGTCTGTTTTCCAAATTAACAGTCACATATTTTGCTATTTTTGTGCAATACATTTCTACAAACTAAATACGTATATCTTTCGAACTCTAAAATATGGATATGATACATATCATCATAAATTAATGCCTGTTGTCTTAGATAACTGTCAACGTTTATAGAGATTTAATAATATAAAAGATAATTACACTAACTGAAAAACACGACACATTGGTCGAGGTAGTTTACATAGTACTTCCTAGGTAGCAGCACAGTAGGTAACTTAAGTCCACACTCAGAACAAAAACATCTTTCAGATTTCTCCGTCGTACCAGGTAAAAACACCTTTTTTTTTCTTACTAACTGTAACGGGAACATCCGAGCAAAAGTTCGATTGTACTGTAATTATCTGTTAACCATTAGCAAATTTAAAATAGGAATAAGTCGTTGTTTGATTCAAAATGGTTTTTAAAAGTACAAAGTTGTATGGTATTTTGAATGAATTTATACATTAATGCTCACCCAACTGAAAAAGTAATTTTTCTGAAAACAGTTTTTAAATATTCCGGTAATAAAGCATAAACATTTTTACTGTAATAAATGGCTTGCTTGGTTTGTTTTGAATATTGCGTAAAGATACTCGAGGGCTATCTGCGCTAGCCGTCCCTAATTTTGCAGTTTAAGACTAGAGAGAAAACAGTTAGTTATCACCACTCACCGATAACTCCTGCACTACTCTTTTACAAACGCATAGTGGGATTGACCGTCACATTGTAATAGCCCCACGTCTGAAAGGGCGAACATGTTTGGTGTGACAAGGATTCGAACCCACTACCCTTAGATTACGAGTGAAGTGCCTTCTCCACCCGGCCATACCAGGCCAGATGGCTTGATTGTTAGTGATGTCGATTTGTTCATATTTGCTATTAGCTAAGAATAAGCATTAAATCATTTTATTCACAGTTATTTGAAACAGAGAGTGAATAATATTTAAAATAGTTATTCAGTGTAAAGTGATTTATGACCACACATGATAAATTTTTAATGGGTTTTCTTAGTGACAGAGCTCCCACAAGATTTTCATGTCTTCTTTGTTTGTCATTCTCTTAGACGTTCTGCGAAACTTTTCCTGACTTTTAAAATATGAGAAAATATTAATAACAAACACGTTCCTATTACTTGTATTTAAATCCGGGTTTGTTTTAACTGACTTAATGCTGTGTCATCAGAGATCAAGCGTGTTCCATCTAAATACATACAAAGGTTTCGTCTTTGTAACCATTCTAGAGATGACCAACATAATGGTACTTGTGATAGAAACTGAAAGTAATTTTAATTCCACTTGTACCTCAGTAGGTTCACGTACTTAGAACACTAATATCTGAGGTTAGATTCCCTGTAGTGAACAGCTTGCAGATAACTCGTTGAGTTCTGTGCCGATAAAAATTGTAACACCAGAAACAACCATTTTACTGATCCTTCACGAGACTTATAATTGTTTATCATGTCAGTATAAAAGCATTTCTTAAGACCACATTTAACAATGGAACATATGACAAATTTTTATGGTTAGCCTTGTCTGTCTCCTTAAATTTGTTTATTTTAAATTTTTGTATCTCCTTCTGTAAGTTAGCAGATTGTAGATTTATTTCCTGACCTCCTTTACTATGACAATTCTATTAAGTGTTCCGAAACATGAAAAATACGCTTGTGGCTTATTCAGGAAAAAATGTGGTTTATCAGATTCTAATAGCATATCAAGTTTGGGTTTGGATGAACTAAAGTTGACATTGATTCAGAGTTATTGAGAAATTATACAAATAAAGGTACTCTAAACTTGTGTGAAAATAAGCGTTCACTTGGAACTAATCCAGTTTCTTGTAACTGGTTTCTAAAATGGAAATTTTATTTTTGTTATTATTTGGGATCATTCTTGGATAAAGACTTAGTGTTTTCACACTAAAATATAAATAAATATTGACAAGGGTGTTATGGTAAATATTTATGTGAATTATTTCCCAAGTACTATACGTAGACCGAGCCATCTATGTGTCAACAAAAATACAATGATGTTGGTTCATTTGCATCATTGTTCGAAACCTGTAGGTATAAAAAAGGTTGGTCGTTAATTAACGACTTTATTTGTATGTATTATTAATATAATTAGTTTGACAATTTCTGTAGTAATTAATGATTTCAAAAGCAAAAATTATTGAAATCTGTTCATTGATGGTGGATATACTAAAGTCCGGAACTACATATAAAGATTCAAAACGGGAAGCGTCATAGCTGTGTGAAATTATATAGTATCTTTTCTTGAACTGTATGTATCAGTTACAGGTCTGAATTTAATCACATGAAATTGACGTCCATTCACAAGTTGGATATCTGAAAAGGAGGAGTAAACCATATTGCTACAAATTTATTGATAAAGTATTACTACTAGTTCAAAATAGTTTGCAGATTCTACAAAAATGTTCTGTGCTAAAGACACTCTGAATAAATTTCAACGAAAGTTTACACATATATTCTTAAAATATTAACTTCTGTTTAAACATTTAAACAGTTGATGAGACATTATAATCAAAATTTATTCACCCCTCCGTAATGTTCATACACCATCAGAAGAGTTTTCTTCCAAAAAAGCCATTTTGTGTAACTTCTAAGCTTCTATTTGTAGTAATTTAATTAATTTGAAAGAATTAAACTGTTTGGAATATTGGTTGATTATAAGGATTAACAAGCAGTTCATGTCCTACCAAATTCTAGAAGATTTACCTCTGCAGTTTATACAACTAAAAACCTTGTAAACTTTTCGAGCCTAATTCTCATCTTTGTACCCGAGGTTTTATTTCCCCTACACACGGATCAAACAAGTATCACGAATTCGATTTATTGTCGTGTATTTCTTAATGTTGAAGTAAGTAGGTGCATTACATTGTTAAATACCCTATAACGCGAGTGCTTTAAAAAAAGTGGACCTTTATTCTTTGATAGATTGTTTAAGTAGAGTATTCATGTTGAAACTTTGTAGAATGGATGGCGACTGCTTGTTGTGAAGATACAAGTGTAGAGGACGACGTTTCGAAAGTCTTCCACCTTTCGTCTTCAGGACCTTTACTCTTTAGTTGCAAACTGGGATGGTGGTGTAATCAAATGAATGCTATTGAAAGTGAATTGAGTGACGCCGTGAAGATCATCCAGTTTTCCAGGAAATGATTAGCAATATTTTTCAAAGTATTGCTGAAATGTCTCATTTCTGGTAAAATATAGCTGGTAACGAGAGTATTATGTGAAAAGGCGTTAAGGATATTTTGCTTTAGAATTGGCAGTATATACATACATGTATATATACACACACACATAAATATATTTAAATGTTTAAGTAAAATAAAGGTGACACCTGGAGATTGATAAAAAAAAAGGTGTTAAACTAATCAGTTTCTATAAACAGGTATTGAAAATAAAGGGATTTTAATATTATTTGGTAGACTGCTAGATATAATAGTAGTTTCTTTATGATGAATATTGGATTCGAAAGAATGTTATTAGAAGAGTTTTTTGAATTGGTTTTATTGGAAGGAAGATTATTTCTCTTATTACTTCTCAAAAGAATGTATCAGTTCTATTTGGAAATTTTTGTAATTTTTCCAAAGTAAATATTCACCGTTTCATTTCGGCGGATTAGCAGAAAACAAAAAAGCTGAGTGTCTAGTGTGACGGATTTATTATTGTATATATATTTTAATATACACGCTTGTTTAAATTAAATTCGTATTTAGAAATGTATATAACTCAAACTGTTAAATCTGTATTGCGAAATTCCCGCCTATTCACTAAAGTTGAACAATATTCTCGAGTGGAAGAATCAACAATGTACTCTCTGTGTATGTAAATACTAGCGATCGTTTGTATTGCAAAAGCCCAGCATGTCCAGGTGGTTAAGGCACTTGACTCGTAATCTGAGGGTTGCGGGTTTCAATCCCCGTCACACCAAACATGATCGCCCTTTAAGCCGTGGAGACATTATAATGTTACGATAAATTCCACTATTCATTGGTAAAAGAGTAGCCCAAGAGTTGACGGTGGGTGGTGATGACTAGCTGCCTTCCCTCTAGTCTTACACTGCTAAATTAGGGACGGTTAGCGTAGATAGCCCTCATGTAGTTTTGTGCGAAATTTAGAAAAACAAAACAAAAACAAACTGTACTGTGAGCTGAAATTTCTAGAAATTTTCCTCTCGCCTATGAACGTAATCAATGCTACGCGTCAAGAAATAATATGTATTATTGGTTTGTTGCAATTGGTACACTGTAAACCTTAGAAGCTATAATTAGTTTATATGCAAAAACGGCTCGTTTGGGTTGAGAAAATATTTTACATAGAAGAGCGAACAACGTTTCGACCTTCTTCGGTCATCGTCAGGTTCACAAAGAAAGAGGTAACTGACCGGAAGCTGACCACACGTTTGAAAGGGGTTGTGTAACTGTGTGTCGAAATGTAGAGGGCGGTATTAGATGTTTGAATATATAATTTTATTTATTTTATTATATTAATATAGGTATAAAGGCGTTCCTTTATATTGGTTTATTTTGGGTTTAAGTTGTTGTATAAGTAAGGCTTCTTTAATTTTGAGTTTGTTTATGTTTGTTTCTTTATTTAGTATTTGAGTGTTTTCTGTGGTTATGTTGTGTTTATTTGACTTGCGGTGTTCGAAAACGTGTGAAGGTGACTTTTTATGTTCTTTGAATCTGGTTTCCATTTTTCTACTTGTTTCTCCAATATAGAAGTCGTGGCAGTTATCACATTGTATTTTATAAATAATGTTGGTGTGGTGTTTGTCAGTGTAGTTTTACATAGTATAGACCTCAGTTTTGTGCCTGGTTTTTGAATAAATTTGGTATTAACTGGAATGTCATATTTTGTTACTAATTTTTGCCAAATGTTGGTTATTTGTTTGCTGATCTCATGAATATATGGTATACAGCAGTATATGGTTTCGTGGTTTTTTGATTCGTGAGCTGTATTTACTTTAGTTGGTGGTTGATTTTGCTTTTTGTCTAGGTGTGTGCGTATAATGTTTTCTACGGTTTGTGGAGGAAACTTATTGATGTTGATGAAGTATTGTTTTATTTTGTCTAATTCATCGTTAATTTTATCTGGTGAGCATAGTTTTATGGCTGTGCTTATTTGGTTTCTTAGTATGTTGAGTTTTTGTTTTGTTTCATGTGCTGAGTCCCAAGGAATGTATAGTCCAGTATGGGTGATTTTTCGGTGGATTTCTGTTTTCAATTGTGTGTCAGTTCTTGTAATTTTGAGGTTAAGAAATGATATTTGATTGCTTTCTTCCTGTTCACATGTGAAGTTAATGTTGGGATGTATAGAGTTAATGTGATTGAAAAAATTAAGTATGTGTTCTGTAG
The DNA here is from genome assembly GCF_004210375.1 of Tachypleus tridentatus. Lineage (NCBI taxonomy): Eukaryota > Metazoa > Arthropoda > Merostomata > Xiphosura > Limulidae > Tachypleus > Tachypleus tridentatus. Next base: position 87,698,931 of record NC_134836.1, on the reverse strand, counting down.
ATTTGAATCCCGCAACCGTGTCATCTACATATCTGTACCAGTATAGTGGTGGATGTAATGCTGTGTTAATTACTTGTGTTTCAACTTGTGTCATAAAAATAATGGCTAGAACTGGTGATACTGGGTTGCCCATGCTTAGGCCATTTGTTTGTATATAGTTTTGGTTGTTGAATATGAAGTTTGTCTTTATCATGGTGAATTCTATAAGGGTTGGTAACTGGTTACTGGAAATTTCTATAGTTGGGTTAGGGTCTCGGATATAGAGTTCTAAGGCTATCTTGCAGGCTTCAGTGGTTAGAACTTCTGTAAAGAGGGATATAACATCGAAACTGGCCATTAAGGCTTTATGATTAAGAAGACAACTTAGATAATTTTATTGACATCCAACAGCCAAACTTCCCAGGTAAAATTACAAATTTATATTTTCCAGAAACACCTAAAAACAACATCTTAAACGATTTTTTCAAAGAATTTTCTCACAAAACCATCAACATAATTTCACAAAACAGAAAACTAAAAAACAACCTTACAAAAAGAGACATTAATTCCATTAAAAACCGAAAACAAGACAAAAACATAAAAATTCTAAAAGCAGATAAAGGTAACGCTATAGTCATAATGAACATGAATGAATACATCCAAAACATGAATAACATCTTATCAGACACGAACAAATTTAAACCAATACACACAAATCCAACAAAAACACACGAGACGCAACTGAACAAATTACTACTACAAATGAAAAAGCCAACACAATTTCACAAACACTTTATTCCTACCTACGTAAAACCGACTCACGCACACCGCAAATATACGGCATCCCCAAACCTGATAAACCAGATTGTCCATTACGACCAATAATGTCCACATATGAATCGTTTAATTACAATCTTGGTAAATACATAGCATGGGCATTCTCCAAATATGTAACATCAGCCAGCTCATTCATCAAAGACTCTTTTAATTTCAAGTCTAATCTAAATCAACTTAATCATAAAGCCTTAATGGCCAGTTTCGATGTTATATCCCTCTTTACAGAAGTTCCAACCACTGAAGCCTGCAAGATAGCCTTAGAACTATATCCGAGACCCTAACCTAACTATAGACATTCCCAGTAACCAATTAGCAACCCTCATAGAATTCACCACGATAAAGACAAACTTCGTGTTCAACAACCAAAACTATATACAAACAAATGGCCTAAGCATGGGCAACCCAGTATCACCAGTTCTAGCCAATATTTTTATGACACAAGTTGAAACACAAGCAATTAACACAGCATTACATCCACCACTATACTGGTACAGATATGTAGATGACACGGTTGCGGGATACGAATCTACAGAACACATACTTAATTTTTTCAATCACATTAACTCTATACATCCCAACATTAACTTCACATGTGAACAGGAAGAAAGCAATCAAATATCATTTCTTAACCTCAAAATTACAAGAACTGACACGCAATTCAAAACAGAAATCCACCGAAAAATCACCCATACTGGACTATACATTCCTTGGGACTCACCACATGAAACAAAACAAAAACTCAACATACTAAGAAACCAAATAAACACAGCCATAAAACTATGCTCACCAGATAAAATTAACGATGAATTAAACAAAATAAAATAATACTTCATCAACATCAATAAGTTTCCTCCACAAACCGTAGAAAACATTATACGCACACACCTAGACAAAAAGCAAAATCAACTACCAACTAAAGTAAATACAGCTCACGAATCAAAAAACCACGAAACCATATACTGCTATATACCATATATTCATGACATCAGCAAACAAATAACCAACATTTGGCAAAATTAGTAACAAAATATGACATTCCAGTTAATACCAAATTTATTCAAAAACCAGGCACAAAACTGAGGTCTATACTATGTAAAAACTACACTGACAAACACCACACCAACATTATTTATAAAATACAATGTGATAACTGCCACGACTTCTATATTGGAGAAACAAGTAGAAAAATGGAAACCAGATTCAAAGAACATAAAAAGTCACCTTCACACGTTTTCGAACACTGCAAGTCAAATAAACACAACATAACCATAGAAAACACTCAAATACTAAATAAAGAAACAAACATAAACAAACTCAAAATTAAAGAAGCCTTACTTATACAACAACTTAAACCCAAAATAAACCAATATAAAGGAACGCCTTTATACCTATATTAATATAATAAAATAAATAAAATTATATATTCAAACATCTAATACCGCCCTCTACATTTCGACACACAGTTACACAACCCCTTTCAAACATGTGGTCAGCTTCCGGTCAGTTACCTCTTTCTTTGTGAACCTGACGATGACCGAAGAAGGTCGAAACGTTGTTCGCTCTTCTATGTAAAATATTTTCTCAACCCAAACGAGCCGTTTTTGCATATAAACTAATTATAGCTTCTAAGGTTTACAGTGTACCAATTGCAACAAACCAATAATACATATTTACACACACAATGAATACACTGAATTTGCATTAATAGAAACTGATACTAGTACTAAGAATATAACATACTTACAATGAGTCGTTGGGCTTATGAAACTATACAACTCTTATAGTATATTTATATTTTTTTGAAGATGATATTGTAATTAGTTCTACAAAATAAAATGGGATGATACTTTTGTTCATTGCAACAAAGGTTTTAGCAAAATTTCCAAAAGGACAACAACAACAACAAAAAAAGACATTTGTCGTGGTATATGCTCATACCTATTCAACCTTATACTGAGTGAATCATGAATTGGGAACTTTCAAATGCCATGTCGTTGGCATGTTCGTCTTCAAACAAGGATGTTATAATCAGTAATTTCTTAAGCTGGCCTACATGTGTCACTGTAAATGGATAGAAAGGCATTTTGAGAACTAATGCAGAGTTCAGAAATTGTAATTTAACTCTAAGCAAGGTCAGTACTATCATATTCAGTTTTTGTATTGTGCTTATCTAAGAGAAATACAAAAAAGTTATTATTATTGTTTCTTAAACTTTTCATCCATAGAATTCATCTGACATCCATTTCATTAATTAGCAAATAAAGTGTTGGTTGTTGTTTTTTTTCACCTGTTAAAAAAAACCTTGTGTACCCAATTTATTGATTCATGGTGAAGGCATTTTCTCACCTGAAAAACAAATTATGTATCATCTCTACTCTTGCAGTGGAATCATTATTTACTACAACATTACCTATAATTATAAGTACAGTAACTTACTATCTGATTCACTTTGTTAATTTCAGGCCTCACTTTGTGAATGAAAAAACTTCCTTTTTATACAGAAGCTCTGTTCACCGATGAACCTAGCTAAGACATGCCCATTACATTACAAGTACATGATATTACCAGTTTTTAGAAATACTGATATTAAGTCACGTACTAATGTTTTCAATTGCACTTGAACTACTGCAGAGTTTGAGATTACTTCATTTCTATTTGGTTTTATGACAGATTATGAGTAAAATAAATTTAGTGACAATTACTCACACTCTGTATTATTTAAGAAATTATATTTTGAAATGTTGCTGTTCAATATGCTTATTAAGTATCAACAGATTATATTGTAGAAAGAATTGTTATATCACAAAATTAACAAAATGGTAAGCTTCTGCCAACAAAAAATATACTAGTAATGTTATAGTGCCTACATCTCCTAATTCAAAACAAACTGATCCAACACATCACGTAAAAATAAATGTTTCTCTGTGGTTTTACACAAGCAACATTTCTAGTTTAGTTTTATCCAACTGTAAGTAGTTTTCTCATCATTATTTTTTGAGAAAATGTTTCCTATTTTCATGAAAAGATTTTGTTCGTAATTTTCATGAACTTCCAGAACTTTTCCATCCATCATCTTATAATGCTAGGACTAATTTACCAAAGGTAGTAGACCCAAACCAAAACTGACAAAAATAAACCTTTTATAAGAACATTTCATTTCTTTTTCTGTAAACATCTTTCATATTTAGAAACATGTAATTATTTTGTACTGGCATCTCATTTTTCAAATACAACTAATCAAAATGGTATTTCATTATCTTGCTGTTCTGAGGTATTTTATATATAGAAACTCATTTCATGGCCTTATTGTATGTTGAGGCTCAGTATGGGATGAGAATTGGGCCAGGTCAATCATTTAAAATATGGTAGGACAGTGCATACTGATTGATTTACAAGAAGGTTCATAATATTCTATAGTATTATTAGTGAACTATAAGTGAGTGTAGTTTTGAAATATTCTGTATTTTATTAGCATTTTTACCTTAGTAAAATGTTGCATATTATACAGTACCATTTAATACTGAAAGTTAAAAGTTTTACTAGTTTTTCTTGTATTTCAATAACTATAAATAATAATAAACTATCATTATTTAGAAATAATAAACTGACTACTCTGATATTGACAAAAGGTCTCCTTGGCAGTAATTTGTGAAAGATAAAAAGGTAGGTTTAAATGTTATTATCCATATCTCTGATTTTATATTTGTAATAGATAAACTTAAGAAGACTGAAATAAATTTAATACTTATACATTCTAATTTAATCATTATTACAAATAACAATTTAGCACAAGAAAAATTGCTCAAGTGTTTTTTTTAATAAAATTAGTTTTTTAGTACTATTACTAGGATACTGTTTAAAAAATAGGTTTTATACTTTGTAAGTGACATTGGGATAAAACATTTAGTATATTCCCTTGCTGTAAAACTTTGGTGTGTTCAGATATATGTTTCTACAACTTTCACAAATGTAACTTTATAACCAAGTTTCTTACAATACAGAAGCCTCATGTACTTCATTTCCCAGCAGTACAATTTCTTTCTAACAACCACTATTTGAAAAGAAAGACATAACTACAAGTAGTTTGTTAGTGTCTTACCTAACTGTTGCTCAATCGTTATTGACAGATATGAACTCTTAACAGTATCTTTTTAGGTAAAGGGTCAGGCATACAGATGTATGTTTATAAGGGAAGTATTTCTTTAAAAATGTGGGCTGTTTCTGCTATACAAAGAACTCGAGTGATTTACCTTATCCTAATTAAAACTTGTAAAACAATTTTTTTTTTTATCTTAAGAAAGCAAACACAAAGAGGAGCTTATCTTACTTCACAGTAATAAGCTGTTGAAATGTAAATTTCTTGGGTAAATGGAACTTTAGTTTTTAGAATAATGGGATGATTGTTCAATCTCCCCATCTCTAGCTGTTGACACTGTTGCTTATAAATAGTATGCTCCAAATGATAACAAATAGCATTTTGAATGCAGTATTTGCAAGGTATTTTCTTATTTGTAACACCAATTAAAATCTATCATATAATTCTAAATACTAACAGCAATATTTCTGACCAACATGATCTATAAAAATTACCCTACCAATCAGATAAGCTATAATAATTTTTAGTTTATGAATTTCACTCAGGACATAATCATATGGAGAGGGTAGATTCACAACTCTGGTTCTGGCTTTTTCCAAAATAGTTCATGAAATGGGTGCAGTCTGGATCAAATTATTGAACGTTATATTGTAATATCACAAGTAATGCTCCAATGGTTTAATGGAACACCTCACCTCACAGCAGGCACTGACTGAGCCAAAGTGAATGGTGTTAGCACCTTCTATTATCATGGCTGGATGCAACACTAGCCACCTAGTGGGATATGAAAATAGAATGAATGTGATGAAGAAATAAATTAAATAATGCTCTCACCTGTTACAGGCATGGGGTCAATTAAAGAATGGCCATTGGTGGAAATCTGTATGGTACTTAGAATGAGATAATCAGATGGTGGAAATAATGTGAAACAAATGAGTGTTGTGTAATCCACATACCAGTATGAAGAAATTCCTCAAGCTGTCAATGTGGAGCTACCAGAAACTGTCTAAGAAGACAAATTTGGTGATGGAAGACACAACATGACAACTAACCACACCCAAAGAAAGATTTGGATGAGTTGGAAAATCCAGTTGGCAAGTGTGGAAGGAGAAAGGATGCTAGTAGATGAAGGTCCCATTGAAAGAAAATTTGTTTGACAGATTTACTATCCTATATGAATTTTAATACCCATGTTTGTTTAAATTAAATTTATATTTAGGAAGTACAGGAGAGATTAATATGAACATCACAGTCCACACACAGGTGTCTATCCAGACAAGAACATCTATAAACAAGTTAAATTAATGGAAGGGGAATTGTTGAAGGAGGAACTATCTTCCTGAGTACCTAAAGTCTTAGAAAGGGAAAAATGGTTGGGGTAGAGAAAAATGTACAAGTTGTGGAAATAGATTCAAGCAGAACTGGGAGGGTAAAATCATAACAACAACAAACTTGTATGGAAAAGAAGAAAATTAAAAGAGAGGCAATAGAGGAAAAGCTGCAAGGGGTTTGAAAAGGATTAATAGTAAGGACACAAAGAACCATGTTCAACTCCAAAGCAGGACATGGAATGGGAATAGAGGATGTGCATGAGAAGCACATGAGAATGGTAAGGACAGGGGAGGGAAGAAAAAATGTAAAATTGAGAAAGGCAAAATGTAGTGAACAAAGCACCCAGAGACTTCACAACAGTATTAGCTGACAAGCTCAGACAAACTTCAATTAAACAGTCACAAAAAATGTAGTTGTTGTTTGTACAAGGCTGATGGTATGGATGTTTTTCAGGGAGATCAACATGACTTGAAGAGGGAAATATCTTATGGTACATGGAAGTGAGTGATCATATCAGAATTTAACATATTATTATCAAATGTTCTAATTAATTTTGTGTGGTTTTCATTTTGACACTTCTTTTGCATTTTATGTATGCCAAGTGCCATGTCTTGATCAATTTGTATTCACATTTATACTCTAAGTTATACACGACAATTCAGATTTTTTCTTATGAGTTTTAACTAAGAATACAGAGTAAGTTCAGGGAATATAACACATCTGGAAAACAAAAATTATAAAAATATTGTGACAGATTTAATATATTATACGAATTTTAATACCCATGTTTGCTTAAATTAAATTTATATTTAGAAATGTACAGAACTTGTACATTAAATCTGTATTGTGAAATTCCTACTTATTCACTGATACTGTAGAAGATTCTCAAGTGTGAAAATCAACAATATGTGTGTGTATGTAAACACTAGTGTATTGTCATCATTGTTGTGCAGGTTGAAATTTCTAGAAATTCTCCTCACGCCTATAAATATAACCAACGAATGCACCAAGAAACAGTACATATTACTGGTTTGCTATAGTTGGTGTACTATAAACTTTGGAAGCTATAACTGTGATTAATGCTTAGTAATCAGGAACTTCAGATATTTGATGAGGAACATTTATAAATTTTAAATATTATATATCATTTAACTTCAGCATATTCACATCAGACATTAATACTTTTATGAAAACATAACTTCACTGGTGAAATAACTTGGTATGCAGCTGGCAAAAATAGGAAGAATACAAAACTAGCTGTTAAGTGAATTGTACCTAAATCAACTCAAAATTAACTTGCTCATTGTTAACCTTCAATAAAACAGCAAGGAAGTACCAGACCAGAAAGAAGATTCGATATTGTTTGTAAAACTTTTGCACATAGATCATTATTTGTAAAAATCATTATCATAAATAGTATAGTTGTTTGTATATTAAAATATATTTGTATTAAAAAAGAAACTATGTGTATTAATCTTGTTAGCAAGTATCATAAAATGGTTATATATCAAGATTTATTTAACTTCTAGATTACAGTTTACCTCAGTTGCACGCTATTTGAAATTGTAATACGTAACACTGTTCTACTCCCACAGCAGCATTAGGTAATTATTGGCTTGTAAGATCTGTTCCTGTATAAGCCATTCATTTACTGCAACACCCACCAAATGAATGATGAAGCCTAATGTAATTAACAAATAAACAATCAGTCATATATACATGATACACTGAATTTGATAAGTATTTTCAAAAAGAGAAATGGTATGTACAACAAAATCAAATCATAAAATATATGGAATTAATAAATCAGATAGACATCTAAAATAAAGTGATAATTTTTACCTATTATGATTAAAGATACAGAACACAAACAAAGAACCCCAGAGCCTCTCTTAGATACATACAAAGCAAGTTACATGAAAATATATAGGAATCCTTCCAAATCAAGATTAACCTGTTGACTGCTAAGTATTTCAGCTGCTACAACTTTAATGCTTCTTGATTTTGTAACTTTTTTCGTGATGCCATTTTGGATAGAAAGTGAAACAATTTGTAAGTAGGTCAAATGCATGTATGGTGCTGACATTTAGCATTGAAGTTAGGTATTATTGAGAACAAATTAACTCGTCCGTGGCACTGTATTACCGATCAGCTTGGACGAGTTATCTCTTCTACAGCACTGAACAGGTTAACATTATCTACAGAGTATAAGCATGCATTTATCTATGGAGTGTATGCAGGGGTATAATGTTTTTCACAACTTATTATCTATGGAGTGTATGCAGGGATGTGATGTTTTTCACAATTAATTAGTGGCCCATAAATGCTTTTCATTTTAGTTAAATAAAAATTGGTGACACCTATAAGATTTGTAGACACTACAAAGACACATTTTAATGACCTTCTGACGCCTCCTTCCACACCATGAAACAGCTCGGTTACTCCTTGGTTACTGGCACAATAAGGATATCCCACAGGAGACATTTTCTACACGACACAGTGGAGAAGGTTTCATCATGATCTGGGGTGCTTTCTCCTTCCATGGAACTATGGAGCTTCAGGTTATACAGGAGTGTCAAATAGAGGCTGGCTATATTGGCATGTTGGAGAGAGCATTCTTATTGACTGAAGGCCCTCACTTGTGTGGAAATAACTGGATCTTTCAGCAGGACAATGCTGCAATCCACGATCCCCACAGGACAAAGGACCTTTTCTTGGTGAATAACGTAATTCGTTTGAACCATCCAGTGTATCTGCCCAAACTGAACCCTGTTGAAAATGTATGGGGGTGAATGGCAAAGGAAGTCTATAGAAATGGACATCAATTCCAAACAGTGCATGGTCTTCGTGAAGCCATCTTCAACCCTGGGAATAACATTCCAGCCAGCCCTATGCAAATGCTTATATTGACCATGCCAAATAGAATGTCTGAAGTTATTTGCAATGACAGCCATGCAACTCACTACTGAGACCTCTTGTTGGGCATTTCCTACCCTGTTTAGGACTTCCTTTTGGTGTGGTCTTAAACTTTTGACCAGCTGGTATTTAAGTTAATTTCATAGTGTTCACATTTTCCCTATTAAATGCTAAAGAGTTTTTTATTTTTATTTTCATCTTTTGAAGCTCTACTTAAATAAGTGGTCAAGTCTAACAACACAAAATGCATATTTTTTCTTTATGTTCATTGGCCTTAAGATTTTGGCCAGCAGTGTGTGTATATATAAAATTCCCTTCAAGATCCATTAGAATTTATTACTGTATTCTATGTGAATGTGGCAATAAATACAATAGTAAAACAAGATTTGTTAAAGCGAGAATCAAAGAATATCAAAACCATACAAACAAAATTTGCAGAAGCAGTACTGGACCATTAGTGCCAGTACTGGTTCATAATATATATGTTAAGAATAATATCTGTTATCACATCTCATCTCAGAGTTCTAACCAAATGCTTCCTCTGTATTTCAGCTTCACTTTTCACAGAATTATAAATGTTTGATGTGGTAGTTATGAATTTATGCTTCAGTTGATAAGATAATCTCACCACAAAAATTAGCAATAGCACAAAATGTGGGAAACAGGTGACTCCCATGCTCTGGAAGAGAACATGAACGTGCCTATGTGACTGACTGCAAATTAGGTAGGTGCATGCGTAATTAACCCTAAGCGTGCAGGCAGGTTAAACTGTATTTTTCATCATTTTTGTGAGTTACATTCAAAATTTAATTAAACTACTTAATTATCATGGTATACAAACAAACTTAACATCAAATCATAAATAATAAATCAACTTTTAATACAAGTTTTAAGTTCTCAATTGTATAATTAAATATTTAGAATCAATCTCATCTTCCCTTAATTTAAGAATTTGGATATTTGTTCTTGAGCTGTTTCCTCCTCTTAACTTTTTATGTCCACCCATATGAAACCTAGAAAATTATGAAATATAACATAAAATATCTTCTGTAATTTCATCATCAGTATTCTGAAGCCATGTTTTTATACTCTTCAATCTTTTCAGGGTAAATAAATCAATGATAATTCAGAAACCACCTTTCTCCACCTATCTCTGACATGCTCTAATTTACAATTTGCTAACAGATTTTCTGAGGCCAACTCTCATTAAATTTATAACTAACAGAAAGCCTAGATTTCAACTAATTCATTGTCATAGCTGTCATGCCACATGGGCTTATGGATAATTGACAGTTTGATTTGATGTGAAAATAAATTTCTCACAAGAACATTTTGGTTGGAAGAATAATTGAACTTCTAGCTGCTCAAGTCACATGATTAGAGATGCTCAGTGATACTCAGAACTGGGAGCCTGATATCACTAGTACTACTGCAAGCACAAAGCTCTAAGAATAACAATTCAGCAGTTTTATAATATGACAGAGAAAAAATTACCAAATGCAGTGGAAAGATGCTGACCCTGTAACCTATACTGAGAAACAAAAATGCAACATTCAAAGTACAGCTTGTAAAGGCAATTTTTTAGTCCTCAAACAAATCAGAAAAAATTTATTACTAGTTGCTTTAATCCTATGTGCACAGGAGGTGGTCAGAGTGTGCACATCAAAACGTTTCACTGAGTTACATTTAAAACTTAATTAAACTGCTTTATTATTTATGTATGTCAATAAATTTGACAACAAAATGTATATATCAAATTTTAATGTAGGTGTTAACTTCTTAATTTTAAAACATTTTAAAATAAATTCTCAATCTTCACACAAAAAGCTTGCTCCAAATTGCCAATTTTCAGTTTTCTCACCATCCCATATATATGATATGCCAAGTTGAACATAAGTTACACATTTCTCATAGTCTCCAACATTCCCAGTTTATCGATATATAAACCATAAATTCAAACCTCATCTTCTTATCCCATCCTGTCTTTCATAAACTATCTACAGATTCTGTCTCATGTTTGTTTGTGAATTATTTATAACCAATAGAAATAGAAGATTTTAATTTGCTGATTTCTTTATAAAGCTAACTCATTCTAACAAAAGAATTTGAATTATTTGGCCTGATAAATTATTGTTACCATTGCCAAATTCATAGACTAGATAAGTGAATTATTTCAACACACATGACTTGTTTCAAAGACCAGCCAAATTACATTCATTATAAGACACTGTGTTCTTTGTTCATGTTATTATTTTGTGTTCTAAAGTGCATATTTTAAATAAATAACAATCATTTTATGCACTATTCCCATCATTAAAAAAATCAGGAATCTGTTTCATCTGGCCCAAGACTGAATAAAAAAAGAAAGCCAGACATGAGTAATAAATTATTTGTTTCTTTATGTATTTTCTATATATTACTACAAAAGTAACTAAAATGTGAAAAACGAGAAACTTGCCAGCTTACATTAAAAAATGTAAAAAATAAAAAATATTTCTTAGTGAAATCTCCATGTTAGCTGTTCATGAATAACCAAGTGATTTAGTTTGTTTTTTTTAATGTAAGTTTATCTGTAAGATACAAATGAAAGAGAATTAAAACAAAATCAAATGGAAGCAGTTGTGAAAGATCAGAAGACAGAAAATTTCAGGATAAATAACCATAATTATCTGTTAAAACCTGCAGTCATTATAGACAATAAAGGGGTAACTGAGATTTACTTGTATCTTTTGTGGTGATTACAAGGTCAATCAAGTGTAATGAACCCATATAGTGTTTACAAGTCAGTCAAGTGGACCAAACTCATGCAAAAAACTAAAACTAGCAGATAAAGTTTACAGAAAAAAATTAATATTCATTCAGGAAATTTTAGAGATTATATTACACAAATAAAATCTATTTATATTCTTACCATGAAAATTACTTTGCACCCAGACTAGTCAGACTGTTAAATGGCTGAAAATACTTCTGAATCAAAATTTCTATATACAAGTAGTATGAATTTTTAATTTTATTACTGTCTAGCAAACAGCAATCATCTTAACCTTAGCAGTACAGATATTTAACATTTGAGAAAACATTTATGATGCATAAGAATAAGAATTACGAACAAAATCATACATAGTCATATATATATAAATCATATAAAATTCCAATTTTAACAAGTTTAACAACACCAAAAGAGGTATAACCTGTTTTAATAAGGTGACAAGATAACTAATAAATCATAAGCATTTTAAAAATGTATACAAGTTGTTACTTACAAAACAAGAGCATTTAAAAAATAGAAAACATTGATATGTTACTGTTAATATGTTCAACTGAATGCTCCAAGAACTTCTTATGGCTTCTGTTATTATAGATCTCAATGTAGTTTCCATATTTCAATGAATGTGAATGAAATCAATTCGAGTCAAACTTGATGAACTTTACAGTGGCCTATAGTTTGAAGTAAAAAAAAATAATGCATTTAAAATTGAAGCAGGGATTCAAATGGCTGCATATGATCACTCCTTCCATATATTTGTTTACAGAGTAATGGTTCAACAAGGCTCATAAATATCACAACTGAACACACTACAAATATTGAAAACTAACAAGATATGAATCTGGGAGTACACTTTGACACAAATAGACGTGTTGGAGAATTACTGTATCATAATTTGGTGAAATATTCATATTAACTTTAGAAGGAATATTTAAAAATCATGTAAGACCTTGGCCACAGCTTTTTAGACCAAAAACAAAGATATTCTTATGTCCTTCAAACATTCCAAGCAAAACTGCCATACATAAAATATATGGGACAAAAGCAGTAAAAACGAACTGGACTTAAAGTACATACAACAAGAAGTTTTTTTATACACAGAAATGCCATTTCTTGGTACATTTCCAAATGCCATAAAAATACCTTGAAGGGGTTGTTGAGATGAAGTGTATTTATACAGGAAAAATGTGAAATTAAGCTAGGAGACAATTATTTCTTTACTAATGTTTTAATGATGGTAAAAGGATTGTTTTGAACCAAACCAGTAATTATTATATTGCAAGTTCATCTGTATATAAGCAAAAGTAAATATTTCATTTTGATACATTTGATGATGTGAAAATTTTAAAAAGATAAATACATATACAGAATACTATAAATTAAACATGCTATCCAAGCTTGAGTTCCTCTATAAAAACACAGAAGAATACTGTATCAAATTTGTAAATGAACAACAATGTAAAATTAGAAGGAATCTTAAGTAAAACATATCTTGTGTTTGCTTTTTATTCAGGTCTCTTTATATTTTGTACAGTATGCCAATTAAAGTATGTAAGTATTATACTTGTTTGTAGTAATTTATCAATTCTTCAAGTGAAATGGCTGACAAATGACAATTAAAAATGAAACATGCATATAAATATTATTCTTCATCTTAGTTTGAATTTTATATTTGGTAATTCTGATTTTAGTATTTTATAAATCTTGGTAATACTTGTTAATCTTTCAATATGAATTAATTTTTAGGTTATCTGTCTTCTTTTCAAACAACTTTAGGCTCTAGCTAGGTACTATGTGAAAATGAATTAATAGAATCCATGGCTTAAAAGACATCAGGGATATGCTTAGACATTAACGCTAAACGGCAGCTGGTTAAAATTGTAGGATAATTGTCATTTATCTTAGAAATAAACAATGTAGATTAAAGAATAAACATAGTTGCTATTATTCAAATATTACATATATTAGGAACAAAACAGAAACATACTTGACCAGCTGAAATGGAAAACCATGACCTAATGGGAATTATGGAAACTTGTCATATTTGAGGAACATCAGCAACATGAATTAATTTCAACTTCCATCTTATAAGTTATATAATAGTGATACTTTCTGAAAGAAAATATAGGATGGTGCTTTATATAAGGAATGAATTATAGCCTGTTAGTACTGAAGATGTTATAAAGCACAGTCACAAGTTTGTGTCTACATAAGTAAATATCACTATGGAAGTTTTGATGATCTTACCTCATACTAATCATAACTATTATAACTTCTAGGCCAACTGATGAATGAAACGAAATTATTGTAAAATTGTGTAATGAGATCAGGGTTAATGTTACTAATGAGAATAGTGACACAATAATTATAGCAAACTTTGATTTTAGACCTAATAATTCAGATTATACTGTGTCAAATAGTAAGAAATTCTCATTAGGTGGCAATTTCTTGATTTAACTTCTCCCTATGGTTAAGTTTTGGGTAGTAGTACAAAGCATTAGTAAGTTATCACTAAACATGATGGTGCAGAGTATATAGGGATTAGCAAAGAAAAAAATGGCTGCCATGTTCAGTCTGTTACTCTATAATGCTTTAAAATAACTGCTAAAGTTGAGTTATAGCCTTATATAAGCATTTATTTGCCATTATGGAGTGTTTCACAGTTTGCAAGGCTCTCAGTGTCATTGAAAGGTGTTAAAGTGGAAAACTAGGATCTAGCTCAAGAACCAAAGTGTTCATCTTTCTTTTTTCTTTTCCCATAATAGTTAAAAAATATGTGAAGTTTTTGTAATGTACAACAGAAAAGCATTTTAAGAGCACTTGGGAAGAGGTTACCACTAAGCATAGTAGTACTTAGTATAAACTAAAATAATAATAATACTAGCATAAACAAAGCTATCAATATCACTAGAAGTTAAATTTCTTATCAAAATCTGGTGTGTCTAAAGTGTTTAAGTATAGAATAAAACAAATTACCAGGTATTAACAAATAAGCATTAGGTGACTCTAACATGTATAATACTCGTTTTTTCACTTTACAATTAGCAACTTTAGAGAACCATTTCTATATTATGTATGAAGTAAAGGAGTGAAAAAGAAAATAATAGTTAAAACACAATATTAAATTTTATTATATGTATTCCCTGAATACACTAATTTTCAGTTGGGGCAGGGGACAAATAATAAAAAAAACATTTTATAAATGTAAAATGATATACAGATGGCAGTGCCTAAAAGAACGCAAGCATGGATTTAAGATGATTCAGCTATACATTTTTCATATGTTCTTTCCTTACTACAGGTTCTTCAACATTAAGTGCAAATAGGACAAATTATGACAAATATAATTAGTTGTCTATTGTGTGGTATAATTATTTGAGGTCATTCTACAAGTACAAAGAAGAAACTGAGAAAACTATATATTAACTATACATATATATTACCACTGAATCATGTGTATAAAACAAATGTTTGCTTATCATCCTACTTCAATAATTTTTTTTAAAAGGCAAGGAAACGGGCATTTAAAAATATTGTAAAATTTAAGTATGATGCATGGATGGTAATGCTAAAAAGTACAGAAACAAGGCAGGGATGAATACACAAAACCATACAAAAATCACTACATAAGTAGTCAAATCTTTCCAAGAATAACTAAATGTTAAATTCCTATCAATTGCATAAATTCAAGATTGAATAAAAGTATTTAAACTGAATAGTGCTACACAGTCATGCACTGTTGTTAATAACAACAAATTGTAAGGTTGATTCAGTACTTACCGACTACATATATTAGATATTTTGTATCGTTTTGTGTACTTATCCCTATCTTGCTTCTGTACTTTTTTTACATTGTCATCCCTCCATCATACTGACACTTTTTGCATTTTTTATTACTTATGACACATTTACCTTAACCTAGTACTAAAACAGGTATTAGAAATAGTAGTAGTAGCACTAAAAGTTAAAATTGATACTTTATTCAATAAATAACACTCAAGACAACAATTAGAAGCATTTTCCCAAATTATCTCTGAAGACCATAAACTTTAACATTTTATTTTTACCTTGCTGTACAGAGATGGCGCTACAAGGCTAATAACTGTAGGTGTGAGGTTAAACTAATAAGCTTGTAAAGAGTATAGCTCTAAACTTTAAATTTCTGTAATAATAAACGTTAAGGAATCAACACAGTTTGGCTTGCTTTATAAACCTAAAATGCAAACAATCCTTTTCCTTAATTTTGTTCAGTATGTTGTTGTCGTAACACTCAAGTATTTTCTCATCAATTTTATCACACAAATAATCAACACAATCCCGTCAAAACCGTAAGCTTTCTACTTCACTCTTATTTCCTTTGATATGTTAATTAAGCATCCCTAATTCAACTTGAAGAAACATTGTGTATTCATGCGCCATTGATTTTTTAAAATTACTTCATTAAGTTAGTGTTTCTCAATTTTATTTTGATTAAAAGTAATATAATTATATACCTCAATAAAATTTTTGTTTATTTGTTTTAAAACTTTATATCGTGATGAATATTAATTTCGGAATATTTCGTTGGTACATGCATTCCCGGTGAAATGAGTGAGGGACCGCTGAGTAATATAAATGACAATCAAATATTTCGCTAACATTATTATAACATAGCTTTTAAAAGGAATTAAGGAATAGATGGATTTTACAAACGTGCTGTGTCTACGAAAATGTGTTTATAGATTGTTCTAAGAAATTACTCTTTTTCTTTAAACACATAAAGCACATCAGCACGATCCCTCAAATGGCGTCAGTATCAAGCGAACCGACCTAAGCCAGCGTGTTTTCGCCAAAATGAAATTATCAACGTATAATATTGGTAATGACGCATTCTATTGACTAAGTAATTTTGTAAATAGACGTTTGTAGTACCAGCTTTTATACATCAAACAACAGGCCCATGATTATTCGGTAGTAGATGAAATCGTTTTATTATCATAATTTATAAGGAAGTGGGATGGACAGGTATTGAAGGTATTTTATTATTGGGTATTCTGTGAACTGTATGTACATGAAGACCTATATTGTAGCCCCTAAAGCCACTGACTGACAAACGAAGTTCTCTTAAAACAGAAAGATTCCATGTTATCTAAAGGTGAGAATTTTCATTTATGAAATATCGCAGTATTTGAAATTTAATTATTATCATAATTTATGGATTAATAGAGTTGTTTCCTCTGACTTTGTTATATAAAATTCAAGGTCGTGGTTAGCCCCAGAATTGGGCGTAAACACTTTAAATAATCTCGTGATATGTTAAATATTTTGTTCACCAACAACTTGATAAAGGATATACTGTCATTCTTGCAACATGTAATCATAGCTGGTATTTAAAAAGTAAGAAAATTTTAGCATCTAATAATATATTCTTATATTTGTTTTTAACGTATTTGTATAATAAGCTGAAGATTAGCCTTTACCTTTTTCAAGCTTCATATAAATTATAATACACGTTTTGTGAGATATATATAAAACGCACATTATATTAATAAAATATTTACATAATTTATCTTTTCAAAATCGCTTGACCTTATCACGTTATTGATCTTTCGTTTCTCATCCATGACACCTAGCCAAACGATTGACCATTGAGAAGTTGCTGGATTAAAGGTGGCTTTAGTTGTTTGTAAATATAACAACATTAAAATCGGTTTATATATAAATATTTATTAATATTATAACACATTGTAATCTGAAATTCCAAGTAACTCAGTCTCACCATACATAGTTATTTTATATGTTAGTATTGTCAACAAACATTTCAGAAGGGCCAAAATTAATAATGATGTTGCTTTACCATTGCTTGTGATCACAATTAACTTTAAACATATGTATAAGATAGTATCAGAAATTCCATTTCTTATTTGTAAGTTCGTTTTTTCTCAATGTAAGTAGTTTTTGTGTTTTCTTTGAGATCGAAAATAGCTCCCGATATGTGTTAACCGTAATATATTATAATAGTTTGTAACGAAGATGATAATATATGTAAAACTTTCAGGTTTATGGTGACTAAGGATAACTAACAGAAATAGTATTGTATCACATCTTACAAAAAATATTATTCATTCTTCAAAACCACAATTCAATGTCATTGTGAATTATTTCCCTTTCTACCTAATATATATTACTAGATATTCTTAATAATGAGATAGATCTGGGAAATGTTGTGGTATTATAAATTTTGAAGCATACATATGTCAAATCATTTCTAGGAGATTTTGCAGAAAGCCCCCTACCAATTACCGCAAGAGGCCTGGCATGGCCAAGCGTGTTAAGGCGTGCGACTCGTAATCTGAGGGTCGCGGGTTCGCATCCCTGTCGCGCCAAACATGCTCGCCCTTTCAGCCATGGGAGCGTTATAATGTGACGGTCAATTCCACTATTCGTTGGTAAAAGAGTAGCCCAAGAGTTGGCGGTGGGTGGTGATGACTAGCTGCCTTCCATCTAGTCTTACACTACTAAATTAGGGACAGCTAGCACAGATAGCCCTCGAGTAGCTTTGTGCGAAATTCAAAAAACAAACAAATAAATTACCGCAAAAACGTTGATTAGTTCTAACAAAAGGTTGAACGTACTTCAGGATTTTTTCGTAATGGTACTCATTATTATTAACTATATTTGTCATAAAGCATAAGTATTAGGCCTATTATATTATAACATATTCTTTTTTATTCAGTCTTTTGTGACGCTAAAACAAACCTACAATGCCTAGAAGTTTCTAAATTAACATCAAAGTATTTCTGGTATATTCGAACCAAGATTATAAATAAGAGATAATTACGAAGTGTATAGTTTCCAAGATAGAGAGTTGAACCAGTTGATGTGTTTTCGTGAAGTATTTTGGTTTGTGATTCCTATCGTACTTATTGAAGTATTGTGTACAAGTAAGTTGATCTGTCTGATGTTAATCAACATCATTTGTAACGTAGGCATACAATAGTGTACAAATGCTACACGAGGGTTATCTGCGCTAGCCGTCTCTAATTTTGCAGTGTAAGACCAGAGGGAAGGCAGCTAGTCATCACCATTCACCATCAAACTCTTGTGCTACTCTTTTACCAACGAATAGTGGGATTGACCGTAAATTATAATGCCCTCACGGCTAAAAGGGCGAGCATGTTTGGCGTGACGAGGATTCAAACTTGCGACTCTCAGATTACGAGTCGAGTGCATTAACCACTTGGCCATGCCGGGCCAGGTGGACTGGACTTTGAACTTTTTTCACGTGATAATTTAAACGAACAAGCCAATGAAAGAACAATGATGAAACTGTCTTGAGAAGTGGGATATTAGTTTGGTGAAATAGTGCTTATGATACTTTTGAGAACTTGTAACTGTTGGAGGTGGTGGTCAAATAATGAGAACAAAGCATTTTATGAGGTGATGAAATTGTTAAGATAAGGGAAGATATAAAAGAATTAAAGAAGTACAAGAAATTGTGATAACAAGTTTTTAAAAAGTAAAAGAAAATTGAAAGATGATCAAAAACAGAAAGAAATTTAAGAGAAGGATTCAAAACTGAACTTAGAATTTAAAGAAGAATTGAAATTAAAATGATTGATGAAACTGTAAGACATGTTCAGCGAGATTGCAACCGTAAAACTGAAGAAGTATGGAAATGATTTAATGATAAATTTGAAAAGTACAGGGATGCTGTAGTACATGAATATCAGGTAGAAAAGAACGCCAGTGACAGAGTAAAACGTCTAGAAACTGAATTATTAAATGGAATAATTACGTTAGCTACATCAGCTCAGTAGTTCTATCTGTGATACTGTCTATTAAAAAATGCCTCTGCTGTAACTGAATAACATTCCGGGTCTGCTCAATTCATGATAATATCAAATCCATTTAGATTGGTAATTCAACATAAACCAGTTGAGAAAGCAATGGATGATGATAAAAATGATTTTTTCCAAATGAGCTATCATTTGGAAATCATTTCCTTAGCGAATAGGAGGAATAATGGACAACAAGCTATTCATCTTGTTGGCTATTTAAACGATCAGTTTTGACAGTGTATGTAAAATAATCTGTCACAATGGGTAGCCACCTCATCCAATAGATTTGTAGTGTCACACTGCAATACAATAACAAAAGCATAGTTCTAGAACAGAGTAAAAAAGGAAAAGGCTAAACCAGCAGAAAATTTAGAAAGGCTTCTCCAACTATCTCTCTCGGATGCTGCTCATGAAATAATGGACCTTTTAACAAGTGATCAATTTATAATGGACGTAATTATTAGAATTAAGCTCAAATGAAGTGCCTTTATACCTTTATAGGAAGCCTTGTAGTTGGTAATTGAAGTAGAATTCATTAAAGTATTTGATAAAAACTAAAATTACCATCTTGAAGTTGTGAAATCCTCAGTTTAAGTACTGTTGAAACATCAGCTTCTATTGATGACAGTATAGGAGAAGTAAAATAATTAGCTAGAATACTAATTACATGGATTTGAGAGAATAAACTAAAAACAATAAATTTTAGTGTAACTTGAAAGAACATATTGCCTAGATCTACAAGCAAAAGCTTTTGAAGAATAAGAACTTGTCCCAAAGGATACTAGAAAAAAGATGGAGCTATTTTATATATATGTTGAAAACCTGGCTATTATACCTGAGATTGTGAGTAATAAGCGGTTTTAAGACATCAATGTTACAATAACTCAAGTGTGAGTTTTTGAGCTCATCCCTGTCAAAGATACAAATAAGAACTAACCAGAAATTGGGAAATAGAAATTAACCAGGCTTATGGGACAAAGTTGAGCTCAGAATACCTGTCTGCCCCATAAGAAGTTCACGACTTAAAGAAATAAATCCACGAATCCTTTAGTTTATTGATGACAATTCTTGCAGTGTGCTTATTAATACTAGTTCTACAACTACAATAATTTGACTTGATTTAATAATTAATGGTGATGAACTACCTCCAGATCTGACGAAAAAAGAGGGAATGATGTTAACAAGAGTAAAGTTAGAAGATATTTTTACAGTAGGAAACTCATCTATGCTTCATAACGTGAGGACGATTGATTTTGGAGAAGAGGACATACTGAAAAGTGATTAATGTGGAGAAATGGAGGTAAGGGTAAGCTAACTTCAATTAGCTTCACAGTCTGTGATCAGAAAATCTCTTTGAATTGTATGGCAATTACTACAACACAAATTACACTTCGTGGGACAATATGGAGAGCAATCGTTATACCACTAAGAAGTGAAGTACACATACTAGGGCTATTTAAGATTGAATTTATGTCTAATGATTGAGATATAATATGAGCAAACACATCCATACACCCTGGTGGATTAGTATTTGGTAAAACTTATGTGGACCTGAAGAATAAATATTGTATCATTAGGATTATTAATGCAATAAATGATAAAAGTTGAGTTAAAGGTGGATGAATAATTAAAAGATGTGAAGCTGTACAGGTTGAAAATTTACATCGTAGAACACAAGTTATCACCTTTCAGAAAAGATGAAGTTTGTACAACGTCAAACCCTTATATAATAATATCTTAAAACCACACTTACAAGAGTTCTGTGACTGGAGGTGTGGGGAGGAAGGATTTGATAATTGATCAGTATAAGCGAATTCATAAATTTCTCATGAGTTAACAAAACATTTTCTTCAGTGGACCTCATAACTAAAGTTGGATAAGTAAAATATCTTATAAAATTGATACTGAAGATGCAGTTCGAATATGTCAGTTAGCTATAATTTCACTTGCCAAACAGGTTGATGCTTTCAAAGAGATAGAAGCCAGGAAAAGATAAGGAGAAACAGAATTGAGTACTTGCTTATGAGCACCACCTTGTAAAGAAGAAGAATGCTCCATAGAGATCTTTGTAGACTGCCAAAGAGTGGATGAAGTTAAAAATAAAGATTAATACCCACTGCTAAGGATTGGCTCCGACTTGGATGCTCTATCTGGATCGAGCATATGACCATCATTAGATCTTAAGAGTGAATATTGGCAAGTAGAAGTCAACAAAGCAGGAAATGGATTGTGACAAGTTATTTTGTTGTCATTTGTATTGTGTCATATTGCTTTTTCTGAACTACCTTGGAACATTATATTCATCTAGTTGGATGTCATATTGGCATGTGGAAAGACCCTTGATTATCATTTTTAAGGGTCAAAGAAAGTTCTATATCAGTGAAGGAAAGAGGCCCTCAAGTCAAATCCCCAAAAAGTGTGAATTATTTGTTGACAAGTGAGTTTCATGGGATATGTAGTCAGCAGAGAAGAAGTGTCCGCAGATCCATCAAAGACTGACTCTGTTTATAATTGGCCAGTACCAAAGAACTTGCATGACATAAGTGGGTAGATTGTAAAAGTGTTCTCTTATATAGCCCATCCTCTGTACAAACTTCTTGATAAACTAAATACATTTTGTTGGACTGCTGATTGTGAACAAGTAATTGACCACTGCTTTGGTACTGAGATATTCAAATGTGGAATATTCACTTGTCTCAGATAAAGATTCTAGTGATTTTGAAGTGGGAGCAGTTTTGTCACAAGTACAACATCAAAAATAACATGAGATAACCTACTATAAAATAGAAATAAGTGCTATGGAAAGGGGGTATTGTAGGGCGCTAAAGGAGCTCATAAAAGTTGTTTGAGTCCTTAAATCACTTCCATCATTATGTATATGGACAATATTCTGCAATCTGTATGAATCATGCAACTTTGAAGTGGATGGAAATGTTCATAATCTAGAAGGACAAACAGCAACATAGTTTCAAAGATTCCACAAATCCAACCTTAACATCATACATCATCCTGAACATAACAGTAATACCGACAAAATGGTTTTTATATGGTATCGATGTAAAAACTGTTGATCTGATATAACAATAAAACATCAAAGGTACAAATAATACACATACACACATACTTTATCTTATCTGAGTAAAAATGTTTTATTAGAAGATGGTGCGATTTGTATTTTATCCGATGAAACGTAATTCTAAAACTGAAATATCGTAAAATCTTCTGTTTCCCAGTACTTCCTGTTGTAGTGCACTGCGGTGTTCCTGCTGTTCCAAAGGCAAAGATAACAGGGAAACTTCGTAAAGCCTCCTTAGAGACCCATCAGGAATGCCACCATTTTGAAGTCTCCCATAACCTTCCAGCCATACTCATCATACTTCAAGGCTTCTAGCAAGATCTTGACGCTGTTGTATTATTCTTTGAGGTGCACCGAATTTTAAAAGGTCTAAAATTTGTATAATATAAAATCTTACCATTCAAGGAAGCAAAAATTGTCCGTCTTATCTTCTAGAGTTTTTTGCAGTGTTTACAGATAAATTGAGGTGCTCAGGGTTTGTCTTGATCCCCAACATGCATGCTGAAATACTCCTTGTAGGCTTCACACATTTTAGCAGATGCTGTAACAGAGTACTTTTTCACTCTTGTCTTGATAAATTGGTCACATACGTAGCAGAATGCGTCTGGAGAATGCTTGCAGCTTTTTGATGCCATCTCTGATAAAATCGGATAGGTCTGTATGTTCACTTAGGCAGGAAGAACTAATATATATGTAAAAACGGCTGGTTTGGGTTGAGAAAAATTTTATCTAGAGGAGCGAACAATGTTTCGACCTTCTTCGGTCATCGTCAGCTAGAACTAAACTGAAGTGGTGAGTGGTGAGCCCCTGTATATATATATTACTCTGGAAAGTTCTAGAAAATTCTAAAAGGTTCTTGAAAATTTTCGTAAGTTCTACAACATTCCAGAAAGTTCTTGAACATTCATGTTAGTTCGAGAAAATTCTCTGTCAACTACTCAGCACTGAATCTACCTGGAATGTTCTGGAAAATGGGTAAATTTGAAAATTTCATTACCCAGGTCACAAAAGCAAAGTTTGGAGAGAAAAATAGGTGTTTTTCATTTACTTTAGGTATAAGCAATTGGGAAATAACACTTTTTGCTCAGGAACAAGAAAAAACAAAAATTTTGTTACATAGTGTTATTTGAAATTATTCAGCGAAGCTGTTATTTCTTTCTATGTTCTAACTAAGATCTTCATGATTCACTCACTAACGATGAATATGAAACTTAATTTGTGGAAGTCAGGGTGAAATGCTGCTGTTTCTACGAAAAATAACTTATCTAAATTAATAACGTAAAAAAAAGCGGAACGCTATTTCAAAGAAAATTTGAAACTCGTTTAAATAAACATAATTTGTCTCTTAATGTCTCTAACGAGCAGTTGAAACAAGACAGAAATATAAAAGTTTGCGATTACGTGCTTTTTCGTTGTCATGTCTCTGAAAGGAAAATAACTGCGTACATCTCATCGAGTTAAAACACAAACAGCATTTGTCTATTATTATTTCTTAACAAATTATTGAGGAGTCAGAACTTACTATACGAGTGCGATGTTAAGCAGTCAAGACAATGTATCATTTTATCTACTCATCATAATGATTGACTGTTGTAACTACGTCGTAGCAAGGCCTCGGTTATACATCATAATTTAAGCATATATTTCTTATGAAAATCTAGAGCCAAACTAAAACTAATTCTAATCCATTTTCAAATATATTACCTGACATCTGTACATAAAATATTATTAGACTGTCGTGAATTTCGATTACTCAGGTGAAGTTTCAAAAGCAGAGTTCAATTAAAACATATGAAATGATAGTTTTACAATTTTGAGATTAAGAAGTTTCATGGAAACAGTTGTCAGAGATAAATCATGTTTAGAGTGTTTATTTCCATGAATGTCTTATTTCGCAAGGTAATTTATTTGTACCAATATAACGTATAATACAGGTTAACAAGAACAGTTAAACTACAGTGTAGGACCAGGGATATGAAGATATTCGTGGATCCCAAGCAACAATACGCAACATAATTAATAGGGATCTCAGTTTGAAAAATTGTTACAAGCCACATGTACACAAGTTGCTTCCACGACATATTATTTAACTATTGAAATGGGTGCCTGGAAACTGTCGTTCTTTATTTGTTTGATTTTGAATTTCACACAAAACTACACCTGGGCTATCTGCGCTAGTCATCTCTAATTTAGCAGTGTAAGACTAGAGAGAAGGCAGCTAGTCATCACCACCCACTGCTAACTCTTGGATTATTTTTTCCAACGAATAGTGGAGTTGATCTTCACATTATAATGCTTCCAAAGTTGAAAGGGCGAGTATGTTCGATGTGGTGGGGATTCGAACCCGCGACCTTCAAATTATGAGTCAAGCGCCCTAACCACTGTCGTCCTCTTAAACTCGGTGGGTTATAGAAAGAATGGTGAGCACTTTATGTGACATTCTTATGATGTAGGTTTTTTTGCAATGTAAAATACGTTGTGGAGGTATTGTCAAGACGCGTGGTCGTCAGATAGAGCCTGATCTGACGTGGCGATTTGGATTTTAAAAACGTGGTGAAGCTCCCATGTGATATTAATATAATGTCTCAATATTTGTACGAAGAAGCTGAATGCAGCACGCTGGTGTGGTCGACTCTGCTCCCGAGTTGTTTTAATATTACCAGGTGTGAACATCATGGAATCCTTGAAGATAGTAATTAATTTTAAAGAAAAATGCCGATATTCAAGTTTGACAGTAGTTCTTTCTTTTTTAAAGTTTTACAGTGAAAGATGTATTATCTGGAAAATCATCAGAGGCGCAAAATGTGTGGTATTCTTTAAGGATAAGTGACACGTTAGGTATACTGTGGCGATTCTTCTAAAACAACAGTGTTCAACAGTTTTTCGTAATCACCAAAACTGTGGAAAATATGTTAACATTTGCGCCACATGACAAAACAAATAACTGTGTTTTTAGGGATATAGATGGGTACAAAATACGCATTAATGTTTTCAATGGTTTAATGATAGCTTTAATTATACTTAGAAATGTAGGTGGTAGAAGTAAAGCACCAATTCACCAAAGGTCAAGCCTTTTCGCCACATGCTGTTTCACACTGTGGTCCTAAAAACATTGGGCTCTGATATATTGTCTTTCTTACTTGGTAAGTCCAATTTTGTTGCTGCGCTATATTTGTTGTGATTTTTCATTTGATTATTGTCATAAATAAAAGTACTCTTCTAGCTATTGAGAACAAATATCCCATAGTAAAACACGCCCCTTTGGCATTATAGTGACACTTTCGTAAAACGCGAGATAAACGTGAATGAAATAATTAGGAGCAAAAAAAGCAAAAATTGCAAAGGTTTCGGAGGACGAACTGTGTGTAATATGAAACTGGATGCAGTGTATTTCATAAAATTATAATTCTGATCAAAGAAAGTTTTAGAGAATTGTAAAATAAAAAAGAAATATTAATTCAGTAACAAGCCTATTATAAACTATTCTTGTCGCTTCAAACCACAATTTCCATTACAAAAAGAGGACCAGGTGGTCAGGACGTGCGACTAACAATCTGAGGGTCGCGGGTTAGACTCTTCATCCCACCAAACATGTTCGTTTCTTCAGACTTGGGGACATTATAATGGTATGTGGTCATTTCCCACTATTAGTTAGTAAAAGAGTAGTCCAAGAGTTGGTGGTGGGTAGTGAGGACTAGCTACCTCCCCCTAATCTTCCACTGCTAAATTAGAGACGGCTAGTGAATTATATCGTAGTCAATACTAATTCTAGACTTCGTATCTAATACGTGCTGGACACTAGGTGTAGTGTGACATGGAGCTATTAAAAGTGTGGCTCGACCAGGAAAATTTTAATCTATACAGACAGTGCAGTATTTACAGAATATGATAGTTTCCTTAACTTTTACAAGTGGGCCAAGTTAAATTAGCCATGTACTGTAGTTCTGTTTCCAGTGCTCTTGGAGCGATACTGTCAAATATGAAGAATTTATGGTTTACTTTCTATTCCTGATTACATTTACACAGAATGAAGTGAACAGTGAATTCAACACTACATTTGATGCTTTAGAGTCATTCTTCATCTCTAATTTGATAATTAAGGTATGAAAGTCTATCTTGGTATGAAAGGTATCTTGCATGTATAATAGTAATAAACGACTTATTGGTTGCAGCTCACTCGTTAAATCTAGCATCACTGATCTTCCTGCACGCTGAAGACATCCTATCTTGCTGTAAGCTCATTATTAGGCTATTTGGTGATAGAGTTAATGCCAGATGTGCACTTTCATATCATAATATGATTTAACCTTAACATAGACAGAGGAGTGATTAGTTTTAGGTAGTCGGGGGTCTTTTGTTCCCTCACCAAACTACCTATACTAAATTTGCATATGAATAGAAGAATTAATATAAGTTTCATAAACACATCCAAAATATTATGTCAGTAACGACTTCATTGTTTTGTTTCTTTTCCTCATGAGATCTTTCTTCTAATAACAACTCGTTGCAGCTGCCGGCTTTCATAAATCCTTCAAGTCTAAATTGTAGAAGGTTTATATTAGATTTGTGACTATTTTACTCAACATACACATCCTGTAGTTTTCAATATAATTTTACTTAACTTTAGAGCGAATCTTGTTCATAAACTACAAGGAAGTATTTTATCTATTGGGCCCGGCATGGCCAGGTGGTCAGGGCGCTCGACTCGTAATCTGAGGGTCGCGAGTTCGAATACTTGCCACACCAAACATGATCGGCCTTTCAGCCGTGAGGGCGTTATTATGTGACGATCAATTCCACTAGTCGTTGGCGATGGGTGGTGGTGACTAGCTGCGTTCCCTCTACTCTTATGCTGCTAAATCAGAGACGGCTCGCGCAGATAGCTCTTGTGTAGCTTTGCGCAAAATTGAAAAAAAAGTTTTATCAGATACGTCTGAATTGATGACATCTTAAAATGCATATGAATTTTTCGTCTAAGCACCTCCAACATTTTGCCAGATCCAGTGAAGTTTTATAGACAAAGTTGTTCGACAATGAACATAGAGTTGAATACTTATGAATTTGTCTAGGAGTTTCTATAGCAGCTTGTTGAAATATTTTATTTGGAATATCGACTGAACATGAGTATTAATCGTTCAAACAAGACTAGATGGACTTAAAGTTGAAGTATCAAAAAATCAGTGTTTAGTCCACACAGCGATCAGAGGTTTTTCTTTTGTCTTTTCGTACCAAACTTGACGCACTTGTAAAATTTAATTCTAACGACGCTTGAAGAAAAATGATTCAAATAGTAGTTGTTGAGATCACATAAAGGGCATTAACGTTTTATAGCTAAGTCGTCTTATGAAACACCTTTCATTTTAAGTTGTCCATGTAACTCAAAGTGACCTTGAACCTTGAGTCAATGATCAACGACTTCAGAAAAATCACAGCCCTCTTATTTTATCTATATTTAAATTCATCCAAGAACTATGACAGATTTATAACCATGCTTGTAATCAATTGAGTTTTATTTATTTTATTTTATTTATTTATTTAAACATTAAGCTATCATTGTATTGTCCTCACTACAAGGATCAGATGTGACTTTTAGCGTTATAACTTCTGAAACTTACTGCTGAGACATCAGTGAGGTATAATTGCTCAACGTTTTGCGAACAAGACATTACCTGTTTGACAAAAGAGAACTGCCATGTATTTGCTTAAAGGGCGGATGATAATGCTAATTGAATACGAAAGACTAAGGTTTTTTTTTAATTCCATTTTTCTGATAATTTATAAATACCACAAGCCGGAAATTTATTTCATTTGTTTTGTTTATTTTTTTTCTGCGTAGCGAATCGAATACATTTGTTATGAGATTTCCTTTTAAATGCATACGTAGTGATATTTGCTCATGCGCAGACATTTATCAGTATTTTTCTTTAACATTTCTACAAGCTTGAACTCTTGTACAGTGTGGTAAATTGTTATAGGCCTACGTACAAATGACGCTCAAACTTCTATAACAATAATAGGATAAATGTAAAATCAACCAATGTGTACAAAATAGCTCAGTAAGTGCAATAGTTAAAACACAAATCCCAAAACATCACACAATGACTAATTTATTCTGTCAGCTAGAAACAACTCTCTATATTCTTGTAACATTTCTATAATCTTCACAGCTAACTCATATCTATAATTTTGTTTCATTTATACATGAAAGCTTAACGACATTTATAATTTTTTGCCTATTCAAAGTCATTATTAAGACCCTCAGTTTCTTCAAACAGATTATAACATTAAAAAATTTAATCTTTGACATTACACTCTTCCTGGATTGTGAAATCCCTTGAACAATCCAAATACAAAAAATAAAATGTCACACAAAATCGCCCATTTACGAAGGCTTTTTGAAGGTTATTTCCTTCCCGAAGTACATGGTATATGGATTGGATGGTGTTTTGTTCTTTCTTGTCATTGGTAAACCCGTCGCTGGGGGAGTTTCTCTTGGTAAATGGTTGTGTGAGTCCACTGGCGGTTCTATTTTTGATGATCCTCTGGAAGAAGTCTTGATAGATTCTTCAGCAGATTGAGTATCTATTGAGAAGTGTTTTTTGGTTGTTTTTTATCTGGAGTTACCCAGTGGCCTGTTCTTTCGCTGACGTGCTTCTAAAGACTATTATGATGGATGTTCTGTGGCTTGGATTAGCTATCCTCTGAACACTTACTTAAATTTGGAGTTAGTTCTCTCTTGTGACAAGAAATTTTTATTCATGTTTTGTCATCTGAATCAATTCCTGTTTTATCATCATAGCAGCCTTTTGTTTTGTCACAAGTTGATTCAAGTTTTTACTGTGCAAAGTCACGCATGGAATCTTTATTCATCACATTCAAGTTATTTAATACTGACAAAACTGGTCCTTTAAGATGGGCACCATTGTGAATTGGTTTGTTGTTCACTGTTACGTCTGTTCACCCTGGAAATTATTTTAGCTTGATATGACAACCATGGTTCCTTCTTATCATAGTCCGTTGGTTTTTCAGTTGATCAGTGTGAAATGTGTGAGAAAAACTTAACATCGACTTAGAATTTTCTAGGCCTATTTAACGTCTTCATAAAGTCCCACAGCTCCCTTTAGCTAGCAAAATGATAAAGCATATAACATTTTTAGCACGTTTTATTAAAATTGGGTATTTGTGCTTGCGTTTAAGTTCGCATAAAACATATTCTTTTAATCTGTTTACTTATACTAAAAGTTTATTAGGACGTGAAATGCAAAAAAAACAAAAAAAAAACTCGTTGCATAATTCTGTATTGAGACGTCTGTTTTTGTGGATGAAAAAAATCGTTTAGCAGATGGCAAAAACAATCTCTAAGCGTTAGTACTGGACCGGTTGTGAGAAATATAACGATGGAAACCATAAACTTAATATAATAAAATAAAAATAAAAACCTTTTTAGTGTTTGTAACATCTGCTTTAGACGAGGATAACCCATTTACTGGATAATTTTTTACACAACGAACATATGCATATATCTTCTTTTACTTGGTTGTCACGAAGAAGTTCTAATCTACTAATATAGATTGTTTAATCTGTATTTATGTTTTCGAGATTTGATGTCGCCGTATGATAAACGCATGACTTAATGACTAGAACATTTCTTGAAACTTGGAAAAAAAGAGTGAGCTATTTTAAGGAAAGCTAGGTTAAAGTAAAGTAGATTAATTTATAAGTGAATTAGTTATACCGTCTTATAATTCAGTTTTTTAAAATGCTGATCTCGTGTTTCGACGAAGAAAATAGAAATGTGTGTGATTTTCTTATAGCAAAGCCACATCGGGCTATTTGCTGAATCCACCGAGGGGAATCGAACCCTTTATTTTAGCATTGTAAATCCGTAGACTTACCGCTGTACTAGCGGGGGGCGAAAATAGAGGTGAGAGAAAACAGATTTGTGAAACTTGCAATAACGTTTAGAGTAAACTTTGGTCAATAAGCGATTAGTTTAACTTCTAAAACTTGAGGTTTAAGAAATAAAACACTTTAGATTTCATTAAGTGCGTCTGATTTTGCTTTTTTATTAAACATAAACAAGACGAACAGTAGAGACTGTTACAACAGTATGAAAGTTATAAAAAAATTAAAAACGATTATTAAGTCACCATTGATGAAATCTTGAATATTCTACTCCCACTGCGTAGTAGTAAAATTAAAGTGTTTAATAAAAATATTATTAACAGAAACAAACAAACAAAAATGTAATTTTAAAGCAGTATATTTCCTTTAACATCATAGCTTGACTGTATCAAAGTGAATTTTGTTACTGAACTTGTAACTAAGCTTTTTTTTAGGTTTTTAGTCAGAGAAATGGCAAAAAGAGAATAATTTGTTCATTTCGTTTTATGTTTACCTACTGATAAATTTTATTGTAATTTCCAGCGTTTACAATAAATAAGATTAGTTTTAGTACAGACACGACAAAAAATTTTTAGCGTAAAAAGCGTGTTAATATTTTAATTAATATTCGAAATATAACAGTGTATCTTTACAAATTGTGATGGTCACATTATAACTTCTCCTACCTTACGATTAGAGGCCGAGTATGTTCGGTGCCGGAATACGATACCGTGACCCTCAGATTTCGATTCGAGTGTTCTAACTACCAAACCATATTTTCGATGGTACCCCATATACGTGAGAGTATAAATAAGTTTTGATCATTCATCATGATCAGTACGTGCTGATGTGCTGTGCTCTTTAATGCTTAGTATTTTAAATTGAAGTGTTCAAACAACTAACAGTATTTTAATAAGATACGTTAGAAGAATATTACTTCGTAATTAATATTGCTCTTAAGGTTAAAAATTAACTCATTTTTGATTTACCTGTCAGACAACTGCAATTTATTAAAGACAGTTAATGAATTTTCTTTCTTTTGATAAAAATCTGAATTTTTCCTTCTTTTGAAAACAGTTTAGTTAGTTTTAAGGAAATTATTAATTAAAATTTGGATAATTTTGTTTTGGTTTTTAAATTAGTACAAAGCTACACAATCTGTGCTTTGTCCACGAAGAATACCTAAACCCAGTTTCTGGAATAAAATTTGGATGCCCACTGAATCTTTTTCTTTCAGGTAATGTTTTTGCTCGTATTTTTCGGATATTCGCGCTGAACGACTCAGAGACCACTTGAATTAGCGTCCCTAATTTTGAAATGATATACTAGAGGGAAGGCAACTAATTAAAAACACTCATCACCAACTCTTGAGCTACTGTTATCTCACATTGTAGTGGTATTTGACCGATGCTTTTATAACACACTCACGGCTTCAGAGTGCGAAACTTAATTTATTAATTATTTTGGAAAAGTTTGATATGGATACTTTTTTAAAGTTATAAGTTTAGATTTTTTTTAAATGAGTACTGAGTGCAAAAAAAAGTAAATTAAGAGAGAAAATTAGAAACTCGGAGGAATATGATCTTGAGACTCAACAGGAAGATACCGCTAAGCAAAGTCATGGGTTTGAATCATACATGATTTCTATTTACCCTGGGCCCGGCATGACTAGGTGGTTAAGGCACTCAGCTCTTAATCTAAGGGTCGCGAGTTCGAATCCCCGTGATACTAAACATGCTCGCCCTTTCAACCGTGGGAGTATTATAATGTTACAGTCAATCCCAATATTCGTTGTTAAAAGAGTAACCTAAAATTTAGCGGTGGGTGGTAATGATTAGCTGCTTTCCCTCTAGTCGTACACTGCTAAATTAGGGACGACTAGAGCAGATAGCCCTCGTATAGCTTTGCGCGAAATTCGAAACAAACAAACAAACAAACAATTTACGCTTCTCCAAAATTATTAAATATTTTAAACGTGATCTTCTCATATCATGTGCCTCCTTCACAATGACACAGTGGTATGTCTGCTGACTTGCGACGCTCGAAACTGGGCTTAACTACAAAAAAAATCATATTATGTAGCAAACTGTGTGCTAGTATGTTAGACTTCCGTATATACAATTAACAGTGTGTATGTGTGTGTCTTGTTATAGCAAAGCCACATCGAGCTGTCTGCTGTGTCAGCCGAGTGGAATCGAACCCTCAATTTTACATTGAAAATACATACCGTTGTCCCACGGAGATATCCAATTATCAGATCAGCATCATCATTCTGCATATTGCAAATCATTAATTGATATGTCATATGTTGTGTGACGTAATGCCATTCCTCTTTTACATGTCTCTTCATTCAAGTACAGTTAACATCAGTATTTTGTCAGCAAACCTCAATTAAATTGAAACTGTTCATCTGTTCACATATTTTTTATTCTATGCTGGTCTAGGCTTAAGAAATGCTTTAGGTACACGTTGTAAGAAGACCATTAAGGATTGACTTTTAAAAGCACGGCTTTACAAAGGTATCTTTTGGTAATGAAATATCTGAAATTTTATAAAGCTTCTTTGAGTTACCAACAAAAATTGTCTAATACTTAACTCTTTCTCTCTTTTTTAAAACAAATATAAACAAATTACGCTCAAGTTAACTTATTTCTAGAATGATAGATTATTACTAAATGTGTACATGAAGGTCTTGAAGCGATTAATGTCTTGCTTTCTTCACTTGCTTCAAGTTTCCTCTATTAAATGTCTTAAAGCCGTTATTTGCTTCTTTTACATTTATCTTATTGAAAGTCCAATTAAATATCCTTTTATTGATGTTTTTGAAATCATATATAAAAGTGAAGGCCGTGAGGCTTTGAGATGTGTCATCGATTTACTCCATTATCAAGGCCTCAATTTATGTTCTTCAATTACAAGTAGCCTGAGTTTAAATTGAGAAACATGTTGATTGTTGCATTAAAATTTGTTGATTCAGTTGTTTATGCATCATGTGAGACGTTTGAATTTCTTTTACAAAATGTAAGTGCAACTTTTGAATATTTTCGCTCTTGTTTTTAAACAAATCGTGGTTTATATTGTAATTGGCGTCTGCGCTTTTTGAACCTAAGCTTATAGAATTTTTGTGGGTACTTTTTACATAAAATTGACGTACTGAAGAGTTTATAGTGTGTCTTAAGTCTGTGCACCAGAGTATACTGGTTGCGCGCAGGTTTCTTTCAGAACGCTCGTGGAAAAGCTGTCTAATTATAGAAAGTAGATAGCAGTATAGTGTTAAAATGTGGTCGTTATCCCGCAGATAACAATAATAACACTATGTGGTCCGTGGTTAGAGGATCACTGGTGTAAACTACATGTGTGCGTGATGTGATCTCCTTCCCCTAATGGAAAACATGACAGTTATAAATATTTCGCTTTTGTGTATGTAATATAGAAATCTGTAGAACATAATTTTAGTTCATTACACACTTTTTTCGACTAAATCCTTACTGGTCATGGAATTGGATATAACTAAGTATCAGCATTTATACATTATACACATTAAAGGGCCCGGCATGGCCAGGTGGTAACGTTAAGGCGTGCAACTCGTAAGCTGAGGGTCGCGGGTTCGCATCCCCGCCGCACCAAACATGCTCGCCCTTTCAGCCGTGGGATGTTATAATGTGACGGTCAATCCCACTATTCGTTGGTAAAAGAGCAGCCCAAGAGTTGGCGGTGGGTGGTGATGACTAGCTGCTTTCCCTCTAGTCTTACACTGCTAAATCAGGGACGGCTAGCACAGAGAGCTTTGTGCGAAATTCGAAAAACAAACAAACCTTCTTATAATTAATGGCACGCACACTTTTTACTGCTGTCACAAGAATACAGTGAAAAAGAGACTTTTGTATGACGTCATTTTAGTATCTACTGGCTGATTGGCAGACAGTACACGACGTCACCGATAATTGGATGCTTACGTCCTAAGTGCGAAAATACATGATCTGACATTCGAGCGTGCGCTCATGATTGTCTTACTGGATTATGAATCCGAGAATCCATAGTTTGCACTCCGTCCTTTGAGCCGTGACAGTGAAATCTCACTATTCCATTAAAGTTGTGTAATAACTCACGGTGGGTGTTGTTGACTGTCTGCTTCCTTTAATTAATTTATTCTATAATATCAATTGAAAATTGGGGACGGCTGCATGCTGACATTTATTCAGCAGCGTTGCGTAATTGTCTGAAACAAACTAATAAAACAAACTGTCGAGAGTGCATATATATATATGAAGAAAGATATAGGAGAATAGTGCATGTGTGTTCGATGTTTATTTGTTTTTTGCATTTCTAGCAAAGCTGCACAAGGGCTACTTGCGCAAGCCGTCCCAAATTTAGCATTGTAAAGCTATAAGGAAAGCAGCTAGTCATTACCATCTACCGTCAACTCTTGGGTTATTCTTTTATCAACGAGTAGTGGGATTGACCATCACATTATAACGCCACCACGACTGATAGGGCTAACATGTTTGGTATGACGGGGATTCGAACACGCGACCCTCAGATTACGACTCGAGCGCCCTAACCACCTGGCCGTTTCGGGACGAGTGCTCAGTGATGCAATGTTTACTAAAATTAAGGTGTCCACTAATTTTATTAAATGTTCGTCCACTTTTCTCAAATCCCAATTCAGCGAAATAAAATAGACACATATATGAGAACAAACTCAAGCTGATAATTAAAAAAAAAACTATACTAATATAAAAAGCAATTGTCATATAATAGCCCCCTTAAGTATTAGACGCGAATTCACAGATAAATTTATTTTTAATGGGTATTGTTTGTTTGTTTGTTAATTTCGCGTAAAGCTACTCGAGGGCTATCTGCGCTAGTTTCAGATTACAAGTGGCACGCCTTAATACGCTTGGCCATGCCGGGCCGTTTTAAAAGTGTGTATGTGTTTTCTCATAGCAAAGCCACATCAAAATATGTGCTGAGCCCACCGAGGGGAATCGAACCTCTAATTTTAGTGTTTTAAATCCGGAGACATACCACTGTACTAGCGGGGGTTATTATAAGAAGTAAAAATATTTGTTACTCTTAATTTTTGTTTTATTTACTCTAGAAAAAGAACACTTCCGGTGATTCTGCTGACGTACGTCTAGGATAGATTAACGTATTGGATAGCAAATAAAGGGTTGTAATGAGAATTTTTTAAAAAAATTAATATATTACCTGTTTCTTGTGCTTCTTTCACGTTTTTCTTTACAAGGTCATTGCTGTAGGGTTTCGAAGGATGCAGTTTTATACCAAATTAGGTCTCCCCCAGCAGCACAGCGGTGTGCCTGCGGACTTCCAACGCTAGAAATTGGGTTTGAATACCCGTGGTGAGCAGATCACAAATAGTCCATTGTATAGCTTTGCGCTTAATTACAAACAAACAAATATGCCAAATTGGGGAATAACAAACACGTAATTCTGTCATTTGTAAGATGGATAAATACCTTTGTCTTTTCTTGCTGTTGATGTATAACGTAGGTTTCCATAAGCGAGTTTGTGTGTTCGTTGAGGAATTGTTCGAGGTTGTAAAGTTCTTTTCCTAGCGGTTTGTCTGTTGATTTTTTTCATGGTTTTATTTATTGCACTGCTCATCTGGTAAATGTGTCAGGTAGCGTTTGATACGGTGGAAGCTGTACGTATAAATGTCACATTACGAATAGTTTTTCAAAAGAAAAAAGGTAACTGGATCGTGTGTATATTTTCATATAGCAACGCCATATCGGGCTGTCTGCTGTGTCCACCAAAAGGAATCAAACCCCTGATTTTAGCGTTGTAAATCCGCAGACTTACCTCTGTACCAGCGGGGGACTGTTTGGATCCACTACGTATACAATTAAAAACTGTTATCATTCGTATATGGAACATCAAAATGCTCTTTTCTGTTTTTGTTAACAGACATGAATCTGTATGTTTGGCTTCTAGTGAAATCCGTGCTCAATTTACATAGTGTTCGTGAATGTTCTCATTACGTTGAATGTTTTAAAAAGGGGTTCATTGCATTACATTAATACGATTTTCAATATATATGTATCAACAGATAACTTGGTAACCACAACCAATATTAAGTCGCTGTGAAACGTCTTGTATCAGAACTACATTTTGTCATTGTTTTGTATTTCAGAGGTTGTGTAATACTATCGAACACTCACTGATTTTAGGGAAGGTATATCGCAGCAATTTTTGATGCAAACATTTCGTATGGCTGGATAAAAAAGATGTGTTCAAGTGTGTTCGTCGATTTAGAACTTTCAGAATTTGAATATTCATTGCACTTAATGACACTGAAAAAAGCTTCTGGAACTAAAACCATCCAGAAATAAACTTGCAACTAGTCGTAAGCTACCCGTGATGAAGCAAAGTCCGATAACTTTAACAGATGAAAATCCAGGGAACACACAAAGCTCAGTGACAGAATCCATCCACGTATCTCAGGCCACAACAGGCAACATAATCAATAAGGATCTTCTTCTGGAAAAGCGACAAGAGTTATGTATTGACAAATAGCTTCCACAACATGTTCATTCAACCATCGCATACCTCAAGCATCTGGAAAATAAAACAGGTATTGATGGATGAAACACTTTTGTGTGATCAGGCTGTTAAAATGTGTACTGTGAAATCGTTGTATTTGTATACTTAAGGGCTTGTGGAAAGCATGCAGGAGGGAGGGTGTGTTTTGGATATGACACCTCACGTTGAAGTCTTTTAGAATGAAAAATAAATAAGGCGTGACTGTTGTCAAGAAGCACGATCGTTAGATAAAGCTGGGCCAGGCATAGTAACATGGCCCAGCATGGCCAGGTGGGTTAAGGCGTTCAACTCGTAATGTGATGGTCGCGGGTTTGAATCCTCGTCGCACCAAAAGAGTTGGCAGTGGGTGGTGATGACTAGCTGCTTTCCTTCTCGTCTTACACTGTTAAATTACGTACGGCTAGCGCAGATAGCCCTTGTGGATCTTTGCACGAAAATTTAAAACAAACAAAACGTAGCAATGTGGACTGTGGTGACGTGACGAAGCTTCAAATCGTTTTAATATAACTAACTGTTTAGCTTTTGTAGTTTTATTACTTTCTAGTTGAATTTATTGTGTGGAATCTTTATTAAGTGTTTTTCGTTTGATTGTAAACGATCTGTCTTTCTCAGAAATAAAAATTATTAAAATATTTTCCAATATAAGTTAAACAGGCATATATTGCAATAACATTTTATAAAATTATACATAATGCTGATTGGTTTTTCTCATTTTTATGTGGTAATACTGTTTTATTCATATGCCATGTTATATCGAGTTTACTTGTAATCCTACTGATTTTTTATGTTAATATTTAGTTGTTTTTATTTTAGCAAAATTTATACTTATTTGAACTGTGTTTTTAAAGAAATACCCACAGATATTCTGGGGTAGATTAATTTAAAATTTTATTAATTATAAGTTTGATATAATTTTTAGTAACTCTGTCAGTTGAATATTTATAAACACATTGATCACCGGCCTTCTTAAGCTATACAACGGATTTCTTGCATTGTAATATGCAGGCATATCATTCATTTTCTACCATCTAATTTTAAATTAAAATTCATAAAGTATTTTACTTTATCCTAAATCTATGATATTTTTTCATAAAACATGTTCCAGAAAATCTTTAAGTTGACGTCACCCTAGCTGCCTCTGTTCTTTTGTTGTCCTTTAGAGAAAACGTTGGTTCTGTCCGTGAAGTGTAATGCTGTAACGCTACACCTTGTGCAAGAATGTAGAGTTGTGGACAATAGCAATGTCCTTAACTAGTAAGGCAAATGATACCTAGAGTTTACGGCATATGATATTTAGAGGTTACATTTCTTTCTTTCTGTTGAATGAGAAGTCACTATAAAGACTCA
This sequence comes from Tachypleus tridentatus, assembly GCF_004210375.1. NCBI lineage: Eukaryota > Metazoa > Arthropoda > Merostomata > Xiphosura > Limulidae > Tachypleus > Tachypleus tridentatus. The sequence continues at coordinate 87,660,310 of NC_134836.1, read as the reverse complement.
CAGGATTTCAAGTAAGTTGGTCGCCCTGAAAATACACCGAGGAGAAAAGCAAATTGATCAATTCACAAGTCCAGTCGAAAGCAACCATTCATTGTCTTAACACAAACTTTGTCTTTATTTATTGAACGAATATTGCTTAATTTCTGTGTTACTCATCTCGTCTAGTCTGTTTATTTATTTTGTTATTTTTTGCGTTATAAAGCAGGCCTGACATAACCAGGTAGTTAAGGGACTCGATTCTTAATCCGAGAGTCGCGTGTTCGAATCCCTGTCACATCAAATATGCTCGTCCTTTTAGCCGTAGGGGCGTTATAATGTGATGGTGAATTCCACTGTTTGTTGGTAAAAGAGTAGCCCAAGAGTTGACGGTGGGTGGTGATGACTAGCTGCTTTCCCCTTAATCTTACACTACTAAATTAGGGACGGCTAGCGCAGATAGCCCTCGTGTAGACTTTAGGGATTTTATAAACCATTTGTTACATCTTAGTTTTACTTGACTAATGCTCTTGCACTTGATTTTATAAATCACTTTTGTAACATTTTTGTATCAGCTAGAATAATGGTTTTTCACCCTCAACAGTATTTCCAAAATTATAGGTTACCTGTGTTTTATTATTTACTTTACCCAGTATTACCCGCTGATGGGACAGAGTTAAGTCTGCAGATTTACAACGGTAAAACCAGTGATTCGATACCCCACGGTGGAAGCAATAAATAGTCCATTCCGTTTTTGTTCTAAAAGAAACAGTTATCAGTAATATGACATAAGTGTCATTTTTATAATAAATAGAATGATGTATTCCTGTTAATACCACATATCATCATTAATTGGTGCATATCATCATGTGGAGTTCTTATATTAAAGTTTTTTTAGGTGAACATTTACCATCGTCATTCAAGCACGTTTTTTATTAAAAAACTGTCCAAAGCCGACCATTTCGATAATGATTAAAGTCCTACCCTTTGGGCAATTGAAGTGGTAATTTATAGTTTTATACCGGTAGTGTGTTCGTTCGTTCGTAATTCCCATCGATGTGGATGCCTGTACGTGTTGGGGGGACTTCTCAGAGAAGGTTTTGTTTTGGCATTTCCCGTGTGTGGCGACCAGTGATGTGGAGGAGAGAACCTTGTAGTTGAGGGATCAATCCTAATACACCACTTTAGCTTTGAATTCCTGTAGACGGAAGGCCTTGGGATGGCTTTCCCATAGTCAATTGGCTGGTCCATTTGGGCTATGGTCAACCGAATACCACCCCTTTGATGTGGATTTCTGTACGTGATGAGGGGACCTCCCAGAGAAAGTTCTGTACTTTCAGTTTACCTCCTCTGAGATCTAAACATCCACCTGCGTGTTTGCTGTGCGTGGTGACCCGTGAAATGTGAGAGAGGATTCTGGTGGTTGAGGGGTCCAACTCCAACACACCACTTTGGCCTTGAATTTCTGTAGACGGACGGTCTTGGGGTGGTTCCCCCAAGATCAATCGGCTAGTCCATTTGGGCCAGGGTCAACTGAGTGGCAGCGTAGGACGTCCTCAGCAGGTGTAGAGGACATTAGGTCTGGTGTTCGGGTATAGTGCCCACGAAACCCTGGCATCGCTGTAGTGATCTTATATGGCACTGTAGTGTGTCCCCTCGCAGGGCTCCATGGTGGGTGGGGTCAGTGGGCACCGAAATATTCTTTTTTTTTTATTGTGGACACCCCTCAAATCAAAAAATAAACAAGCATGACAGCATAGAGAAAAATCCGACTACTGGCAAACGACCACGCATTGATGACACTCTAAGATCAAAGCCCCCCCGATAGTACAGCGGTATGTTTTCGGATTTACAACGCTAAAATCGGGGGTTCGATTTCCCTCGGTGGGCTCAGCAGATAGCCCGATGTTGCTTTGCTATAAGAAAATACACTGTAAGATCAAACTCACAACTTGAATCTGTCCCGCGATTTTTAATTAACCATGTCTCCATTTTTTATTCAGGAGGGTTTAGAAGGGCTTGCTGGCTCACCTAAATCGGTAAAAATAATTATGTTTTGGGGACATTTTAGTGGTAACAGCTTCATCACAACATTCCAAACTCCTCTTGAAGTCGAAGGCCATTGGGGATATACCCATTGAGGTTACTCCTCATTATACTTTGAATTCTTCCAGAGGAGTTGTAGTTGAGAGGGATTTAAAGACCATTCCAAAGTCAGAGATCCTCGCAGGTTTCACCAGCCAAGATGTTACAGCCGTGCGCCGAATTTTTACTCGTAGAGACAGGATTATAGAGCTGATAAATGTTCTAATATTAACATTTACAACATCATGTCCTCCTACCACAATCAAGGCAGGATATCTGAATTGTAAGATACGACCTTATATTCCTAATGCTGTTGGATATTTTCATTGTCAATGATATGGTTACTTGAAAACATGCCGTGGTTCCTTAACATGTGCCCGTTGTGCTGGTAAAGACTATGACGCTTTTGATTGCCAACTTGAACCACTTTGTGTTAACTGTAATGGTCCACATCCTTCCTGTTTTACTTCTTGCCCCAAATGGGTGGAAGAGAAAAAAGTACAACGTCTCAAGACGGTTCATAATATTACTTATTCAGAGGCTCGGAAATTACTATTCCCAATTCCATCTCGGACTTGTACTGCTGTAATCCATTCCACTACTACAGTAGGAGTCAGACAGATCTTTCTGTGCCTCCTACAGAATCTTTAACAGCACATCTTATTCTAGTACCCTCCAAAATCAAGAAAGTTAATGAATCAGTATCTACTTCTATCTCTGTCCCTACCACATCTTCCAGTCATTCCTCACTTCACCTTGTTCAAGCCCAGGTGTTTCCATGGGGTCTTCCTCTCTTGATACCCTAAAAATTAAACAACCCACTCGTTTACGTCCTCAATCACTGGAACGACCTACTCGATCCAGAGCAGGATCACCAGAGAGTGACCGATCCACATCCAGTAAAGAAGAAAAATTGCCACGCTAATCCAATGAAACTGTCGAGGTTTTCAATCAAATGTGAATGACATAAAGGATGTGATTGAATTTGATCATCCCAAATGTCTTTTTTTTTTTTTTACAGGAAACATTTTTAAAATCTACTAATACAGTCACAACTCGACAATACTTTTTATACTGAAATGACAGGTCATGTGTAGGACAAGGACATGGGGGAATAGCACTGCTGGTTGATCAGCATGTGCCCATCTGGTCCTTCTCATTGTATACGCTTTTGGAGGCTGTAGCCATTCGTATCTCCTGGGGTCGTACCATCACTGTTTGCTCTCTGTACCTTACCCCTGGAAAAAAGTATTGATACCTTCATTGAGCAGCTTCCAACCCCTTTTTAATTTCGGGATCTTAGTGGGCATTGAAATGGTTCTAGTATTGATGTGAAGGGTCGTGCTATACGGTATATGCTCCTGAATCACAACCTGTCTCTCTTCAATACTGGCTCTTACACTTATTTTCATGCACCCAGTCAGTCATTTACTCCTATAGATCTTTCTATCTGCTCCCCTTCACTTTTCACTTGTTTTCTTGGGAGGTTGACATCAATCCACTGGGTAGTGATCATTTTCCTATCATATTAAGAGAGGTTGGCTGTGGTCAATGCTACTTGACCCGTGTGCCTCAGTGGAAGTTGGACCAGACCAACTGGCTCTCTTTCACTGCTCTCTCGGAATTGGATTCTGCCATCTTAAGTAAATTATCGATAGATGATTGTGTAGCAGCAGTAACTAACTGTAATGTCCAAGCAACTGCTCAGTGCATCCAAGACCTCGACATCTTTCTCACGGCATCGCCGTCCTTGGTGAAATTCTGCTTGTTCTATAACACGAAAAGCTCAAAAACGTGCTTGAGATAAATTTCGTAGATATCTCACGCTTACAAACTGCATTGCATTTTGGGAAGCCCGTGCACAGGCTCGGCGAGTTAGACGTCAAAGCCAGAAGGAATCTTGGATTAAATATACCTCCAGCATTTCTTTAACCACCAGTTCAAAAGTAATATCGAACAATATCCGGAAGGTGAGTGGATGGTATAGTTCTGCCCCCTCTCAATCTTAATATTCAATGACCATGAAGTTGCTGATGCTCAGAGCATTGCCAATACTTTTGGTGAATGTTTCTCTCATGTATCTAGCTCTTCAAACACATCCCCTTCCTTCTTAGCTATTAAAACACGAATTGAACATCAGAATCTTTCCTTTTTGACTGATCATCCCTATGACTACAATCGCCCTCTTACACTTGTGGAACTCAAAACTTGTTCTTCATCGGTTTAGCAATACATTGGTTGGACCTGATGATATACATTATGAGATTCTACGCCATATCCAGTTAAAGACAGCCAGGAGAATAGTAAGAGAGGCAGGAGAATGACTTTCCTGATGCTTGGCACCAAGCTATTGTACTCCCTATTCTTAAACCTGGGAAGGATCCAAAGATTCCTACGAATTACAATCCCAATGCTTTGACGAGTTGTCTCAGTAAGACCTTAGAGAGGATGATTAATGCTCGTATTGTTTGGTTCCTTGAATCAAACAACCTTCCCTCACCCAGTTGTTGTGGGTTCCAAAGACAAAGCTCTACCATAGACCACTTAATTCTTCTTGAAACATCAGTTAGAGAAGACTTTTTGAAGCAGCAGCATCTTGTTTCTATTTTTTTTATTTAGAGAAAGCTTATGATACAACATGGAGATATGGCATCTTACCAAACCTTCACTCACACAGATTGTGTGGCAATTTGTCACTTTTTATTAAGCGTTTTTTAATGAACCGCCGATTCCAGATCCATGTGGGCTCAACACTTTCCTATTTCTTTCTACAAGAAATTGGAGTCCCTTAAAGTTGTGTTCTGAGTGTCACACTTTTCATTATAAAGATTAATGCCATCAGTGAACAGCTAACCATTACAGTTGCAAATGGTCTTTTTGTTGATGATATTTACATCTCATGTCAGTCATCAAACATGACGTTTATTGAACGACAGTTACAAACTGTAATCAATCATATACTTAAATGGACCAGAGCAAATAGTTTTCAACTTTCACTCTCTAAAACTGTTTGTGTACATTTCTGCCACCAACGGGGTATTCATCCAGATCAAGAACTTTGTATTGATGATGCTGTGCTTCCTATTGTCCCTGAGGCAAAGTTCTTAGGTCTTATATTTGACTGTAGATTAAACTCTTTTTCCCATATCAAGCAACTTCGTGTCAAACGTATAAGAGCACTGAACATCCTCCATGTCCTATCTTCCACCTCTTGGGGAGCAGATCGATAATTCATGCTTAAAATTTATCGTGCCCTTATCCGATCCAAACTTGACTATGTGTCTACGGTTTATGGTTCTGTCAGAACCTTAACACTGAAAATGCTGGATCCTATCCACCATCAGGGTCTTCAACTTTGCACTGGGGCCTTTCCTCCTTCTCCAGTCCAAAGTTTTTGTGTGCAATCTCATGAATCCTCTGTATATTTGCCGTTTGCAACTGTCTCTTATGTATGCTTCCAAACTTCAGTCTTTACCACAGCATCCCACTTGGGGTTATGTTTTTTTTTTATTTTTAATGGACCACACTTTTCTATAATAAAAAATCTCCCATTGTTCCTATTAGTTTTTGTATTCGGGCACAATCAGAAAAATTGGATATATCTTTGAATAGCATAGCAGTATCAACAGTTCGGCCTCTTCCACCATGGCTAATTACTATACCCAACTGTGACTATCTTTGAGTTATCTGAAGAAGGCCGGTGCTCCCGATTGGAAATGTCGCTCTTTATTTGCTGAACATTTTTCAAACAATCTATCCATTCCCATATATATGGATGGTTCAAAATCAGGTGATTCTGTAGATTCTGCCATGGTTTGTTACAGTTCAGTTGTAGCACACAGTATCCCCTCTACAGTTTTTGTTTTCACTGCCGAATTGTATGCCATTTCTCTTGCCCTGAATCTTGTTGAAATTATGCAATATACGAATTGTACGATCTGCACTGATTCACTCAGCTGTCTATTGGCCCTGACATCATTCCATGTTAGTTACCATTCTATTCTTATCGATATCCAAAACAAACTGGCCCATCTCTCTCTATCATCTATCTCTGTCCATTGTTTTGGATACCAGGTCATGTTGATATTCGTGGGAATGAGCTAGCTGACAGAGCGGCAAAGTCCATCTGCTCTGGCTCTATCACCATTGTACCTGTTGTTGGCAGTTGACCTCGAGTGAGCAACGAAATAATAAACTTTTTCAAATCAATTCTTCTTTAGCTCTTTGGCCATTTTGTTTCTGTAAAGATCGAAGGGAGGAGAAGAAGTTGTTTTGGTAGTCTATACATTGGTCACAGTTTTTTAACTCACCACTTCCTTTCATGAAATACTGATGGACCAGTGTGTGGTCTGTGTGACACTCAGGTCACAATCGTACATATTTTATTATCATACCGTCGTTACAACCAAGAACGACGACGCCATTTTAAACGTATTTTTAAGGTAGGTTTGCCCTTGACATCAACCAATGTCATAGGTGATACTGGCTGCCTCACTGTTATTGGACTATACACTGTTTTAGCAAAATTTCTTTTACACATTTTAATTTTATTTTGACCTGAACTCAGGACTGGAAAGGCTAACTTCAGGTGACTGACAGAACGTTTGGATGTAATGCTTCAGTCTTTCTGGCAGGTCTTAATTTACATATTTTACGTATTTTTTCCATCATTTCCATATACCATTATAGTATACTACATCTTGTTTCACGCAAATAGCCTAGTAGCTTTGTGCCAATAAACATGAAATACCTACCAGTGTTGGACGTTCTCAACGGGTATTGTGAACATTGTGTCTCATGCTAGTGCTTGGGTATAGTGCTCATGAAACCCTCGCATTGCTACAGTGTCCTTGCTTGGCATTGTAGTGCGTCCTCTCTTAGGAATCCATGGTGGGTGGAGTCAGTAGGCACCAAAATATTTCTTCTTTATCATGGATCCCCCAAATAAAATAAAACAGTGAAAAACAGACCATAGGTAAATGATCGCATCTTGAAGATTCTGAACAGGAATCTTCAACTTCTTCAACAACTGTACCTGATTTTCTGATATTGCGTTCTTTATCAGACAAATCATTAGGGTAAATTCTCCCTTTTTATTCAGAAGAAACTAGAAGGGCTTGCTGGCTCTCCAAAGTTAGTCAAAAAGCTACGTGCTGGGAACATCTTGGTGGAAACATCCACTCTAAAACATAGTGAACTCTTCTTGCATTCAAAGGCCATTGGGGATATGCCCATTGAGGTTACTTCCCCCTGCTACTTTGAATTCGTCACGAGGAGTTACTGTTGAGAAGTATTTGAAGAACATCCCTGAATCATGAATCCTCGTTGGTTTTTTCGTCCAAGGAGTTTCTGCAGTGAAGTGTATCTCCACTTGAAAAGATGGAATTATGATGCTGACCAATATCCTAATTTTGACATTCACATCACCGTGTCCACCTGCCACCATCAAGGCAAGTTATCTAAATTGGAAAGTATGACCATATATTCCGAACTCTTTCAGATGTTTTTAGTGTCAGTGGTTCGGTCACTCAAAAACATCATATCGTGGTTTCTTGATGTGTACTCATTGTTGTGGTAAGGACCATGATGTCATGTATTGATTGTAGTGGCTCTCACCCATCTTACTTTAGTTCATGCCCTAAGTGGGTGGAAGAAAAAGAGATACAACGTTTGAAAACGGTTCACAACATTTTCACCCTGAGCTCGAAAGTTATAGTTCACTGCTCTATCTCGGACGTATGGTTCTACACTCTGTTCCACTGCTACAGTGGAAGTGCAGATAGATGTCTCTGTGCCTCCAAAAGAATCGTTTTCAAACCATGTGGAAAGTATTTTGCCATCCATGGTTAAGAAAGTTGATGAGTCAACGTCAGCAACCATTTCTGTCTCTATCATTTCTTCCAGCAAATCCTCAGATCCACTTTCTTTGGTTATGGGTTTGGGCATTTCTTCGGGTCCATCATCTTCTCTGGCTCCAAGATGCAAAAATATTATTCATTCACGCCCTCAGTCGCTGGAATATTTTTCTGATGACAGAGACATGCCCACTCGACCCAGGACAGGATCCATGAAGGTCGATAGATCTCCTTTTAATAAAGAAAATAAAAGAGAAGAGACGTGGTTGAAAACAGGAGGGCTCTTGCACAATTCTCCTCCATGTAAATAATAATGGCTACATTGATGCAGTGGAACTGTTAAGGTTTCCATTTTAATTTAGATGGTATCAAGGTGCTGATTGATTCCTATTATCCTCTGTGCCTTTCCTCACAGAAACATTTCTGAAACCTGCCAGTAAGTCACCCTTTGGCAGTTTTCTTTCTACATAAATGAAAGGTTGTGTGATGGACGAGTGCATGGAAGGGTGGTACTGCTGGTTGATCAGCATGCGCCTGCCCTTTATTTGCCACTCGACACACCCTTTGACGTCGTAGCCACCCGTGTTTCCTTGGGTCATATTATCACTGTTTGTTCTTCCGACCTGTCTCCTGAAGAGATTTATAATCAGTCAGACCTTGATACCCTCATTAAGCAGTTACCATCCCCCGTTTTACTATTGGGGATTTTAATGAACATCATCCTCTTTGTGGTGGTGCTAGTATTAATGGAAGAGGTCGCTCCGTAGAACGTATGCTCTTGGACCATAACCTTTATCTCTTCAATACTTGTGTTTATACTTAGTTTCATGCATCCAGTCAGTCTTTTACTGTTATTGATCTCTCGCTCTGCTTCCCTTCACTTTTCTTTCACTTTTTATGAAGGGTTGACTGACCGTGGTTGATGCCACCCGATCCTTGTGCCCAGTGGAAGCTGGACCAAGCTAACTGGCCCTCTTTTAGTGCTCTCTCGGAACTTAATCTTGCCGTCGTCGGTAAGCCACTGACAAACGAATGTGTGGTAGCAGTGACTGACTGTATTATTAAGATAGCTGCTCAATGTATTCCTAAAATCTTGACACGTTTTCCTTTGTATCCTCGTCCATGGTGGAGTCCTGTCTGCCACATGGCACAGAAGGCTCAAAAATGGGCCTGGGATACCTTTCATAGGTATTGCACACTTTTGAACTGCATCGCTTTTCAGCAGGCCCATGCAGATGCTCAGCAGGTAAGACGTCAAAGCCAGAAGGAATCTTTGATTGAATTCACAACCAGCATCTCTTCTACCACCAGTTTCAAAGTCATATGGGACAAGATTCGAAAGGTCAGTGGGCAGTATGATTCTGTCCCTATATCGATCTTGCTCTCTGATGGCCAGGAAGTTGCTGATGCCCAGAGCATTGCCAATACTCTCGGCAAAAGGTTTTGCTGGGTATCTAGCACTTCTGCTTCATCCTCCACCTTCTTAGCCATCAATACTCGGGCAGAGAGATTGCCTCTATCCTTTCAGGCTTATGGCCTCTATAAATATAATCGCCCCTTTACACTGGTGGAACTCAAGCTTGCTTTTCTTAGGTCTGGTAGTACATCAGTCAAATTGGATGGTATACACTATGAGATGCTGCACCATCTCTCTCCTGCTTCTCTTGTTATTTTTCTGGTTTTTTAACTGGATCTGGCAGAAGGATGCTTTTCCTGATATCTGGCACCAGGCTATTGTCCTACATTTCTCTAAGCCTGAGAATGATCCCAAGATTACTTCAATCTGTGGAGCTGTCTCTGTAAGACCTTAGAGAGGATGGTTAAGGCTAGCCATGTTTGATTCCTCGAATCACACTACTTCCTCTTGCTCATCCAGTGTGGATTCTGACGACAACACTTCACCGTGGATCACCTGATCCAATTTGAAACGTCGATCAGAGAAGGCTTTCTCAAGTGACAACATCTTGTGCCAGTATTCTTTGAACTTTAGAGGCTTATGATACTACCATGAGGTATGGTATTTTACGAGACCTCCATTCATATAGGTTGCGTGGGCATTTGCCCATTTTTATTAAAAATTATGTAATGGGCAGGTGATTCCAAGTTCGTGTGGGTTCAATGTTTTCTTTCCTCCAAGAACTTTGAGTCCCTCCAGGCCATGTCTTGAGTATCACACTTTTCAGTATAAAGATTAATGCCATGACTGGACAACTTCTCCTATTATTGCAAGTGGGCTTTATGTCAAGGACTTCCACATCTTATGTCAGCTGTCGAACATGAGGTTTATTGAACAGCAGCTACAGACTGCCCTCAATCATTTAATGGAGTGGACTGCAGCAAACAGTTTTAACTTTTAACTCTCCAAATCGGTATGCATGCACTTTTTGCTCCCAATGGGGTATTTACCCTAATACTGAACTCCGTGTTGATGAAGTTGTGCTTTCCGCGACCCTAAGACAATGTTCTCAAGGCTTATCTTTGACCATAAACTTATCTTTATACCACACATCAAGCAGTTATAAGATTCATGGTCTATGCTAAAGAATTAATGTACCCTCATTCGATCAAAATTGAACTATGTGTTCCTGGTCTGTGGCTTTGCTATGATCTCAGCCTTTAAGATGCTGGACCCCGTTCATCATCAGGGGCTTCAGCTCTGCATGGGGCCTTTTTGCATTTCCCCAATCCAGAGTTTGTATACAGAGTCTCATGAACCTCCACCATTTGCAACTGTCGTTATGCTTCCAAACTTCGATCCTTACCACAGGATCCTACCTGGAATTGCATTTTCCTTCTTCAATGGTCCTCATGCTTTTTCGGAAGAGACGATCTTTCATTGTTCGTTTTGGCCTTTATATCCAGGTGTAGTTGGATGAATTGCATCTATCCGTGGATGACATTGCTGTATCCACTGGTCAATCCATCTCACTATGGCTTATTACCATCCCCAAGTGTGACCTTTCTTTGAGTCATCTGAAAAAGGCAGATACTCCCAATTGGAAGTACCACCGTTTATTTACAGGACATCTTTTGAACCATCCTTCCATTCCCATTTATACATATAGTTCAAAATCAGGTGACTCTGTGTGCTTTGCCATGGTTTGTTGTGGTTTGCTGGTTACATACAGGATCTCCTCTACAGTTTCTGTGTTCACTACCGAATTATACGCCATTTCTGTTGTCCTTGATCGCATAGAAGCTAAGCAGCACTCGAATTGTACTATTTATACCAACTCCCATAGTTCTCTACTGGTCTTGGAATTTCTTCATGTTAGTCCTCATCCTGTTTTCGCTGATATTCAAAACCGACTCGCCCATTTATCTTTAACATCTACTTCTGTCCAGTTTTTCTGAATACCACGCCACATTGGTATTTGCAGGAACGAGCTCTGGTGCTATCACAGTCATTCCTGTTCCATTTATCAACTATGGTCCTGTATTTAAGGCTCAGCTCCGCGCCAGTTGGCAGTCGACTTGGAGTGAGTAATGTTATAACAAGTTTTTCCAGATAAACCCCTCTATTGAACTTTGGCTGTCTTGTGTTGTTTCCTTAAGAATTGGAGGGAGGAAGTTGTCCTAACTAGACTACGCATTGGTGACAGTTTTGTAACACATTGTTTTCTTTTATCTGAGACTGATGCACCAATGTGTGGTCTGTGTGACACTCAAATTACAATAGCCCACATATTAGTATCGTGTCGTCGTTATGACTGAACAAATGCACAATTTTAAACATGTTTGGTTCACAGGTTTACCCTTGACGCTGGACAGTGGTGTCATTGACGATGGTTTCACTGTCCACCTTACAAATGTGTTAAATATTTTGAGGGCCATTGGTCCTTTTAACGCTATTTATGTTTTTTTAATCACAAATTTAGCTTTGCTTTGTTTTAACATGATTCCTTTTTTCAAATCTTAATAATTATATTTTATTTTAATTTTTTACTGGTTGTTTGGCGCAGATTGCCTACTTGCTTTGCGCCATAAAACGCCAAACAGCCAACCAATTATCCATAATTTGAAATTTCAAAAATTGGTTTTCCAGTATATTCTTATCATATACAAAAACGGAATACCAAAGAATGAAAATATCAGTTTCTATGCCTCTTTAATCGAAGATAATAATGGATTTCTTTATGGAATTAATTATACAGTTCTTCTTTACGCAGCAAATTTCAGGAATTTATGTAAACATTGCTTAATTTTTGACAAACAAGTATATTTACTTTTCTTATCGCCTTTTATTTAGAAGAACTTATTGGAATTTAAAAATATAATTGTTTTTGAACAGTTATTAAACTTATAGCATAATTAACTTGAACACTTCTCAGTGGAAACAGGTAAATTTTGGATTAATTTATGTCGAAGTGATTTTGATGATGAAATCGTTCTCTTTGACGTTGTCATACGTTTCATCCCAATTACGACTAAGAACCTTATGAATTCTTAATGTGTATGTAAAGTATATAGTTTCTTATGTATGTTTTGTTTTAATGAAGTTTAAACTCAGTCTAGTAAAAAAAATTCTGTTGCTGGGTGTAGTATATGAATTATTGATTACAGAATCATCGCCTTTGTAAAATTAAATTAATTTTTAGAATCGCAAAGGTATTGTGACAGTTTTCCGCCACAATACAATATAAATGACCTGTGCATATTTCTCGATCTTCTGCGAAATTGGAAAATATAACGACTGACAAATTATTGGTACTTTCACAATCCACAAATGATGTACACTCAGTAATTACAGTAGTTTGCTGTTAGTGGTATATGTTGGATATTCGTATTTAGGCTAAAGAGAGAGTGTGGGTGATCTAATTTGCTAGTGGTGGAAGATCAGTAGATTTTCGACGATTTAGCGTATCTGTATTAGTATGTACGGATGCTCTTAGAGAAGCTTAATAAATATATGAGAAGGTGGGACACGACACATGTTTTCAGCAATTAAGATACACTGCTGGCCAAAATCTAATAAGGCCAATGAACATAAAGAAAACATATGCATTTTGCGTTGTTAGACTCAACCACTTATTTGAGTAGAGCTTCGAAAGATGAAAATAAGAAAAGGGAAAATAAAAATAAAAACCCTTTTAAGAATTTACTAGAAAAATGTGAACACTATGAAATTAGCATAAATACTAGCTGATCAAAAGTTTAAGACCATACCAAAAAGAAGTCCTAAACAGGGTAGGAAATGCCCAACAAGAGGTTTCAGTAGTGAGTTGTACGGCCGTCATTGCGAATAACTTCAAATATTCGCTTTGGCATGGTCGATATAAGCATTTGCAGAAGGCTGGCTGGAATGTTATTGCAAGTGGTGAAGATGGCTTCACGAGGATCATGCACTGTTTGGAATTGTCGTCCATTTCTATAGACTTCCTTTGCCATCCACCCCAAACATTTTCAATGGGGTTCAGTTCGGGCGAACACGCTGGATGGTCCAAAAGAATCACGTTATTCGCCATGAAAAAATCCTTTGTCCTGCGGGCATTGTAGATTGCAGCGTTGTCCTGCTGAATGATCCAGTCATTTCCACACAAGCGAGAGCCTTCAGTCAATAAGGATGCTCTCTCCAACATGCCAATGTAGCCAGCTACTGTTTGACAACCCTGTATAACCTGAAGCTCCATTGTTCCATGGAAGGAGAAAGAACCCCAGATCATGATGAACCTCCTCCACTGTGTCGAGTAGAAAATGACTTCGGTGGGATATACTTATCGTGCCAGTAATGTTGGAAGCGATCTGGACCATCCATGATAAATTGTTTCTCATCAGAGAACAAAACCTTCCACTTTTCTATGTTCCATGTTAGGTGTGTCTCAGCAAAGTTTACCCGAGCTGTTTTGTGGTGTGGAAAGAGTCGTGGCCTTTGAAGACGTTTGCGGTTTTTAAAGCCTTTCTCTCGTAGATGCCATCTTATTGTTCTTGAGCTCCATTCTGCGTCCGTAAGGGCCTTAATCTGGTTCGACGATTGGCTGGTGTCTTACCGGACAACCTGTCGAATCCTCCTGCTCAACGCTGGCGAAATTTTCTTGGTCCGACCATTTGAATTTCTCGTTCCGTACCCTCAGGATATCATAGGTATCCCAACAACAGTTTTACTACGCCCAATCTCACCAGCGATGGCACGTTGAGAGAGACCTTGCTTTTGCAGCTCGACAATTCTACCATGTTCAAACTCTCTCAACTTTTCAGCCTTTGCCATGTTTTTTATCCAATGTAACACAGGAGATGTTAGTGAGAGATGTTGACAACGCTAATGCTTGAACACAAATGACAATATCGTTACGTGTTTATCAATTAACGCTTCTTTTCAGTATGGTTGTAAACTTTTGACCAGGTAATATTTAGGCTAATTTCATAGTCTTCACATTTTCCCTATTAAATGCTAAAACGTTTTTTATTTTTATTTTCCCTTTTTTTATTTTCGTCTTTCGAAGCTCTACTCAAATAAGTGTTTGAGTCTAACAACGCAAAATGCATATTTTTTCTTTATGTTTATTGGGCTTAAGATTTTGGCCAGCAGTGTAAATGTCATGGCAAAAAGAGGTTCCTAAAATGTGCCCTATTTAATCTAAATGTCATTTCTAATCAAAATGTTTGTTTGTTTTGGAATTTCGCACAAAGCTACTCGAGGGCTATCTGTGCTAGCCGTCCCTAATTTAGCAGTGTAAGACTAGAGGGAAGGTAGCTAGTCATCACCACCCACCGCCAACTCTTGGGCTACTCTTTTACCAACGAATAGTGGGATTGACCGTAAAATTATACACCCCCACGGCTGGGAGGGCGAGCATGTTTAGCGCGACGCGGGCGCGAACCCGCGACCCTCGGATTACGAGTCGCATGCCTTACGCGCTTGGCCATGCCAGGCCGTAATCAAAATGAAGATTGATTACAAACTTTTTCTATACATTGAAAGAATTTACTTCTTGTACAACACAGAAAAAGCATTAGGATTATTTTTTCGATTATGTTGTTTAATTAGTTCAGAATTTCTCTTATAGATTTTATAGACAATGTTGTTTAGAGGTAGTCCCCCAGTGGCACAGGGGTATGTCTGCGGAATCATACCGCTAAAAACTGGGTTTCGATACTCGTGGTGGGCAGAGCATAGATAGCCAATTGTGTAGCTTTGTGCTTAATTCAAAAATCAATCAATCAGTGTTTAGAAGTGAATGATTTAAAATAAGTTCGTCATAATCACGGAATGTTTTCGAAAAATAATATTCATAATATCTTGCATCTGAACTGTATTACCAATCCTTTTCTAAAAGTCCCCAGCTGGTACAGCGGTAAGTTTACTGATTTACAACCCTAAAATCAAGGGTTCGGTTCTCCTCCGTGGACTGAACAGATATCCCGATGTGGCTTTACTATAAGAAAACACACACAGCTTTACTAAGGTCCTGTTGAGCATATTCATCTCCATCTTTTGGTACATATTTCTTTCTGATGTTGCTTGAAATGTAGAAACACTATTCGCATGGGTGGTTGGAAATAGAAGACTAGGGATGTGTGATAAAATCGATAGGACGACTTACTGATTTTGATTGTGATTCAGAACAAGTTTATTATTTTTCAGTAACTGAAATGGGTTTGGTACCCTGTATCATTTTATATTGAACGTAACCTAATTATTTCTCTGAAGACACACGTGCATTCACTTTATATATGAATGGCATAACTGAAATTCGATATGTTAATGAAAGCAAAGCATATGCAGTGTGCACATAAATTCTTTGTTTTTTTTGTCAAGCACAAAGCTATACAAAAATTGTTTGTGTTCTGCCCAGATAGGCATCGGAACCTGACTTTACAACATTATAAGCCCGCAGACTGACCTCTTAGCCACTAGGGCTCAGCCGTAAGATGTATATGTGTATTTGTGCAGAAAATGAGCGACAGGTGTTACGTGCTTCTAACGTTTTATTTTTTGTTTAAATTGACGACGTCTCGTAAAAATACAGATTAATCTCGCGGAAAGTCTAATAAATGAAATTTAACTCAATATTACATATAAAATATTTAATTACTCTGAATACTGGAAATAGTTTATGTTTTATGTATTTGATTTTAATTTCGCGCAAAGCTACACGAAAACTATCTGTGCTAGCCGTCCCTAATATAGCAGTGTAAGACTAGAGGGAAGGCAGATAGTCATCACCACCCACCGCCAACTCTTGGGCTACTCTTTTACAAACGAATAGTGGGATTATCTATCACATTATAACGCCTCTACGACTGAAAGGGAACAAGCATGTTTGGTGTAGTGGGGATTCTAACCCGCGACCATCAAATTACGAGTCGAGTGCTTTAATCATCTTTATGTATTTGACAACTGCAATTTACCGTTTTGTAGTTTTTTACATTTGTCCGTGTCACAGTAGGAGATACAACTCTTTCTCGAATATTTAACTTCATGTGAATATTTTTTCAACATAGTTATTCTTAGTCCATAACTAGTTTGGCGATATTATAGATTATCTTTAAATTTGAAGCATCCCAAACGTGAGTACTTAGTTTTAACTTCAGTGAGACTTACAGAAACTTGGAGAATATTCTTGCACACAGTAGGTATTTCATACTTCTTAAAAACCGAAAGAAAATTTAAATTCCAAGACGCATGTGATAATTACGTTTCAACTGCTGTTTCGCAATTTGATGATACCGATGTTCATATTGCTAACGAGTCATTTTGTTATGCTTTCAGTGTAGGGAATTACACGTGCTTTCCTTTCCTCCGGGCATAAGTAATCGAAGCTTCATAGAAGAATGCCACAACTTCACTTTTTCCCCCTTTTTTCCTTATACATTCCGCCTCAGTCTATTTATTGGACTTAAGTTTCTGAACCTTCTTGAAATATTTAGTCATCCTTCTGTTCAAACAGCTTCGTGTTTAAACTTCGCTTCGTTAACAATATTTATGTTTGTATATACATGTACACTCTGGTACGTCAGTGTCTAAGTGTGTGTTATATAAACTTTCTCTGCGACTATTTTTTGTCCATTCACAAATAAACAAACTGGTTAGGCTCTTTCTTCTGCGTAATATCCTTTAATTCCAAGCAAGAATCTGTTATTTGATAGAATTAGAATACTGAAGAAAAGAGTGACAGTTACGTGACGATGCCTCTCTCGGTATGACCTAACCCGAATAGGTTTGTAGTTGAACTTTTATATTTAGATATAAAGTAGTATGTACCATTATGTATACTGAATGTACTTCCGCAAGGCACCCGAAAGTGTTCTATTTCAAGAGTAAATAAAATCAAAATTCAGAGTAACAAATATTTTTATTTCTTCCATTTGTAGTTCATAAGTAATTGTGTGCCTATAGAGTACCTAATCTTTCTCGTGATTCATGGCACTAGCACGTTTATGTTATCACTACAATACAAATTGCAGTGTTAAACCTCCCTTATATGACGTCATTTTAATGTTTACTAGCTGACTGACAACCTCTGTGGACGTACAACATTAGAATTTTGGTTTCTATACCTGTTGTTTTCATATCACAGACAGCCTGTTGTTTTGCTCTGTGCTTAATTTCAAACTGACAGACAGCAAACATAATACTATAAGGTGGTGCGAGTGGTTAAAACAGGTGATCCCTTTCGAGGAAATTAAAAAGTTAATAAATAAAAACATATCATTTTTGATATGTGCACAGAGGTTTTCTACTCGTATACGTTATTTCACTTAGTATATTCGTGAAAAACCTTCAAAAGAAGATTTTGTTTTGCTCTATATATTGTAAAATAATCCAGCATGGAATTTGTCATAAACTTCAGGTGCAGTACTTAATACCGATATGCAATTAACAGTAAAAGCATTAATTACAAGAGTCCAAAGTATCTCCAATGTAAAAACTTTTTTTTAAACAAGTAAATTTATGACGTTTGCTTGTAACAATTCCAATAGATCAGAGGACTTTTCTAGACTACATTTAGAGATGTAATGTAGATATTATTTCATACTTTTCAGTGCTTAAATATTGAGGATATCGTTCTATGTACTTAATTTATCATTGCTTAAGAATAATGATGGATCTCAGGTGGAACGAGATAAGGGAAATATAATTACTGGTAACTGTGTGCCTATGTTCTTTAACTGTCAGTAGGTCTGAGCTGTACTGTAGATCGTAGCGAAAAAAACTACGTGTTTTGAAAAGTTGGAAGACGTTGAGATCTAAGAAACTGTTGTCAAGATCTGATATAACGGAAGGGAATTGTTATGTCAACAATTTAATAAATAACAGTGAATCATTGAAAAATGATTCTTTGTGTTATCTAATTAGCAATCTCATAAGAACCCATTGGACATCTCGATGTGTAAGGGTATAATTTGTATTTCTAATATTTTATTTGATTAATTATTTATTTTTTAGCGCAAAAAGGTGGGCTGTCTGCACTCTGTACATCGCGGGAATCTAACCTTGGATTTTATTGTTATACGTTTGTAAACATGCTCCTGACCCATCGAAGGATCCAATATTTACTTTTTGACCACATAATCATCGCTTGAGCACATGGGAAACTAAAAGATTTTGATGTATATTTTTTTATTCCCGCAAACGTATTATACATTCAACTGATTCATGGCCAGGTGGTTAAAGCACTCGACTTGTAATCCGAGGGTCGCGGGTTCGAATCTCCGTCACACCAAACATGCTCGCCCTTTCAGCCGTGGGGGCGTTATAATGTGACGGTCAATCCCACTATTCGTTGGTAAAAGAGTAGCCCAAGAGTTAGAGGTGGGTCATGATGATTAACTGCCTTCCCTCTAGTGGGTCGTGTGGGTCTTACTGGAAGACTCTCATGACCCATCAGTGGGTCGTGTGGGAGCCACCGTGTTTAAACAATGATAAATCAAAGTAAAATATTCTTTTTACTCCAGAATATTCGTTACTCATGCACAAAAGAAACTAACATGTATATACCGATTGCATATTTGTTGACTGAAGTTCCAGTAGTACTGTTTAACAAATGAATAATTGAAATTGGACTTGTGTTAAAACAATTTTGCATACATTCTTAAATATGAATTGTATTCTGTTGAGCCTTATGATGTTATGAGTTTGTTGTTAAAAATTGATCAGTGAGTAATATATTTTTAATGTTTTAAGACATATCGTTAAATACTTATGATTTCATGTTTGTTTTTTTCAAGTTTGGAATACCTCCTTGACCTGGTGATAAAGGCGCTCGTCTTGCAGTCGGAGGTTTACGGGCTCGACTCCCAGTCACATCTTATATGATCGCCTTTTAAACCGTAGGGCTTTGTAATGTTATAATCAATCCAACTATATAGTAGAAAAATAACCCAAAAGTTAGCAGTGAATGGTGATAATTTCCTTCTAGTCTATCGCAATGCCTCTTGTAGCTTGTTTAGAAATCCAGACCTTTCTCTGTAGTTTTTGTTTGTTTTGTTTTATAGGGACTATTGTTGTTTATTAAATTTTGCGCAAAGATACTAGAGAGCTATCTGTGCTAACAACCTCTAATTTGAAGTGATAAATTATAGGTAATGCAGCTAGACAACACGTGGGTTACCCTAATCGATTAATGGAATTGGACAGTCACTCACATAACGCACCCACGGATCCAAATTACAAAGCGCGATTTTATTATTATTATTATTTTAATGGTGACTTGTGGTAAAAGGAAAATAATAATTTTTAAAAGTTGCTCGCTAAAATGTGCTGGTTTCCGTCATGTTGAATAGTTTTTGTTTGTTTTCGTTAAAACAAAAACAGCTAGAATTATGACGTAATTTTAATCACCCTTACTTTCACCTTGTTATCTTTGACACCTAAAACGTTAAATACGTAGAAACACCCCTTTCTTTTGCTATGGATATAAAAGACTCTATTTCAATGATAAAGGGAGGTCTGGTAGCCACTAGTTTGAGGTGTGAGCTAATATATTTATGAATATATTATCTTTTCTACACTGGAGGAACATCGTTTACCATGTGCTTTTCATATATTTAAAAGTGTTTTCATTACTACTGTTATATAAATTTGGTACGTTAACAAGGATTGTTCTCTACCTTTTCTTACATAATTGATATAAATTGAACTATGTGTTAATTTAAATAAATTGCTTTCTGGTGGATAGGGATGCAATAGCAGCGTAGAAATGATATTCAGTTAAATATATTTTGATCAAAATTATAATTTTATGAAATGCACTGCATCCAGTGTCATGTTACACATAGTTTGTCCTCCGAGACCTTTGCAGTTTTTACTTTTTTTTTTGCTCCTAATTATTTCATTTATAAGTATCTCGCATCATATGAAATTGTTACAATAATGCCATGGGATATTTGTTCTTAACAATTTGCGTATGACAACAATCAAACGAAAAATTACAGTAAGTATAGCACAGCAATAAAATTTGGCTTACTAGACAAAACTCTATAATAAATACCTTTTTGAAAGAAACAGAAAAAAAAATGCATGAGGGCTATCTCCTCTAGTCGTCCCTAATTTAGCAGTGTAAGACTAGAGGGAAGGCAGCTAGTCATCACCACCCACCGCCAACTCTTGGGCTATTCTTTTACCAATAAATAATGGGTTTGATCGATCATGATGATGCCCCTACAGCTGAAAGGGCGAACATGTTTGGTGTGACGGAGATTCGAACCCGCAACCCTCGGATTATGGATTACGAGTCGAGTGCCTTATCCACCTGGCCATGCCGGGTCCAATTTCTTTTAACTGTTATTTTGTATAAACATTTGAAATCTGTGCATGTATACGAGGACTGTTTAAAAAATACGCGGACTGTTTGAATTGCGCGGCTCCAGTTGGTTCCAGGGGAATCCGCTTGGTGTCGCTAGGTTCACAGATCAGCTTATTACGACGCCATTTCCCGATTCCAGATATCTTCATTTGTGTATTAGCTACGCGGTTTCAAGTGAAGTGCGATTTATTCGTTTGGCGGATTTCAGAATGAATGACCTGAAGGAGCAACGACTTGCTGTGAAATTTTGTGTTAAACTTGGAAAATCTGCGACTGAAACTTTCGCTATGCTTAACACGGCTTACGGTGATGTTGCTATGAAGCGTACGGCATGTTTCAAGTGGCATGAACGTTTCAAGGATGGTCGACAGTCCATTGAAGATGATGAGCGTCCTGTACGTCCTTCCACGTCAACTGACGACCCACACGTCGACAAAATCAACACCCTGGTGCGGGCAAATCGACGTCTGACTGTCAGGGAGCTTGCTGAAGAGTGTGGGATATCAGTTGGATGTTGTTACGAGATTTTGACCGAAAAATTGAAGATGCACCGCGTTGCTGCGAAATTCGGCCCTCAGAACTCGTGAGTTTTTGGCCAAACACTCGATCACTGTTCTTTCCCACCCACCCTACTCACCTGACCTTGCTCCTTGCGATCTTTTCTTGTCCCCCAAACTCAAAAGAACCTTGAAAGGAAGAAGATTTGAGACGATTCCCGAGATTAAGGCAAATGCGACGAAGGAGCTGGAGGACATTACAAAAGAAGCGTACCAGGACTGTTTCAACAAGTGGAAACACCGTTGGGATACGTGTGTGCGTTGGGGAGGAGAGTACTATAAAGGGGTCACAGACCTGTAACTTCTAAATAAAGTACATTTTGTTTTATGGCGTCAGTCCGCGTATTTTTTTAACAGACCTCGTATACTACAAGAATGTATCTTTTAATTCTATGAACTTATGAGTGAATACGATGAAAATATTTAGTATGTCAACCCCACTATATCTTCTAATATTCAGTGCCGATCAGGCTTTTCGCATGGTACCAGTACTCATTGCAGCAGAACTATTAGTGGTCTAAGTAATATATGCGCATTATAACTTTAATGAACAATAACGTTTATGGTAGCAACTAGATTATGACTTTTATAGAGGACTAATTGTTACATTTGTATATATGGTATTGCTCTCCCCCAAAAAAAAAATTTAAAAAAATTGAAATTTTGCTCAATAGAATGTTATAACCATACTCTTTCATTTCGTTATGAAAGCATTTAACGAAATAAGATCTATGATGATGACTTTATATTGTGTTTTTCCAACACGTACGTTGAAATGTTCCTTTCAGGAATTTTATTTTACAAAATTTCGTCTCACAGCATGTTTCACAAACCGTAGAATAACTGTCTTTTTTTTCAGTTATATTATTCTTATCGTATAGGCTATTTCAATTACTTTAAAACCCCGTCACTACAGTGCGACTCATTTTCATTCTGACTTACCACATATGAATAGAAGAGTAAAAAGTGAACGTAAATCGAAATTCATGTGTCTAATTAAACATTACTGTGTATTTTTCATATTCAAGTACAGAAAGTGAGACTACTTTGACAGTTGGAGAATATTTAAGAAAGCGAAATATTAATATAAGGTAATGCATACATTACTTTTTTTTTAAATGATTTACCAATTACAAATTCTATGCTTATAACATTACGTATGCGAAATGATAAAAGCTACGTCAGGACTACGAGATAAAATTCCACTTTCTTTTAGTTATTCACAGTAAAGCATACGAAAGTTTATCGATAGTTGAATGTTAAATGTATAAATGGTTTTAATGACAAGTTTATACTTTATTTAAAATATAAAGTTTTTATAATTACTATAATATTTACGTTACAACACCTCACATATTATTGTTGTTCGTAGGGTAAAATTTAATTAAAGTTATACGAGCTAGTCTAACAGAAGCTATAAACAGTGAAATAAACAGCTTTGCTATATATAAAAAAATATTTATGTTAAATTAAATAACACGATATTTGAATAAATTGCGTGTTTTAGGTAACTTTTTGTATTATAAATTGTAACTGAAACCGCCACAGCTAACCAAGCCATCAACCTTATAATAAATAGTTTGCGTGGCTTCTGGCGACATTTTCTGTGGTTAAAATAGCAGAATGTTAAATTGGTTCAAATTTTCTGCACTTTTTATTCAGTGATTATTACATTATTATTCGGAAAACATATGTAAGGGTTCAAACTAAGTTTGAGTGTACTAACTTACAGTTATGAGTTAATTTTATGTTCACCAAAACGTGAAATTTAGTGCAGAAAAGATAATTTAGAGGATTAATCTGTTATATCTAAACCAATTTACAATTTTGTCTGAGCACGTACTCTCTCAATTCATGTGCATTAGCTCAACAACGAGTAATTGATTTTACACCTATTGTGTCCATCATACTAGTTTATCTTTGTACTTCCGTAAATTCTGTAAATATATAATCATCTAGATCTAGATGGTACATTCAAGTAAATGTAGGACAAACAAGCACAGTCAAAATCAATAACTACTGTCTTGAATGCGGAGGTTTAATACATTATATTGAAACAACTTTGCAGTCCATGTCACCACGTCTGTTCGTGGTTTAACAACCATGCATCTCGACAATAATCTTGCAGTGTAGTTTCCATTAAAAAGGGCAACGACATAATCATGCCACGTTCAAAGCACACCAATCGTCCATGCTGGCTTTCCATAATCTATCTATTGTTTGCGGCACGAGTTTCATTAGTTCGATCACACAGAAACTGGCATGTTTTCATATGGAACAGCATAAAAACTCTGAGATGTGCCGCAGATGAACGGACATGTGGGTGCTAGTAATATGCGTTGCTTTTCCAGACAGAGATTTTTCTTCATTATGTTGTGTACTGTTACCTGAGAGCACATACACGCCTTGTACAACTGTTATATGTTTTCACCGTTTCTCATTGTAGATACGATGTCTGAGGTACGATTTGTAACAAGTGTCTTTTTGAATGATCTTGATGTTCCAAGATGAACCGTATTTCTTTAATTTCCAGTATCATTTAATACAAGGAACATTATCTTATTGGAAATTCTAAACCCCCGATCTGAAATAATTTTTTATGGTACGTGTATTTGGATAATTTGCGTCAGAGAGGGCTTTCACACGTCCTTCCAGAAACCGACAAGTTTTTGGTGGTATCGCATTATCTCCGAAATTCCAAACAACGTAAAAATGTAGTTTTTTTTTTTATTTTAAGCCACAATTTTATATCGATCGTAGTTATTACGTGCCCCCTGCTAGTACAGCGGTATGTCTGCGGATTTACAATGCTGAAATCAGGGGTTCGATTCCCCTCGGTGGGCTCAGCAAATAGCCTAATGTGGCTTTGCTAGAAGAAAACATAAACATAGTTATTACGTGTCTTGGTGATCTGCATATTTCAAATTATTTACGTATAACGGACTACTTCCTCTGAATACATAAAAAAAGGAAAGCACATTAGGTGAAATGTTTCCACACAGCTCGGAGGTACATATGGTAGCGTATAATGGTAAAAATCGGATTTCAGAATTTGCGGTTGATAGATTTCGTTTGTTTTGAATTTCGCGCAAAGCTACACGAGGGCTATGAGTATGTTCGGTGTGGCGGGGATTTGAATCCGCGACCGTCGGATTACAAGTTTAGTGACTTAACCACCTGGAAGATGACTGCTCTCCCAAGTTAAAATAAGAATAAGGAAAAGATAAACATAAAAAAATGAAAAATAAATAAATAAAATAAAATAAAAAATTAAAACGAAGTACTGATATGTGGTGGTAAGATAAAACTTGCATGTTGAAGTTAGCATTCCTGCCCCCAATATGGTAGAGGCACTAAATTAACACAACACCAGAAAAGTGATAGTTTACTGTGACTGTTGTGCTTTTATATACGGCTTAAGGTGTACATCCGCATAAAGTAGTGCCAAATTCTTAAATGTCCTTATTTTTAACTAAAAATAGTTAATTAGTGCTTCTACCATAATGGGGGCAAGAATGCAAACTTCAAGAGCTAACTTCAAAGTTGTAGACATTCATTAGTGTTGGCCAACATATAAATCTACGGACTCATGCACTGGTTTCTTTAGTTTATAAATTCCTTATTTCTGTTGCGACAGATGAGGTATTTTTATAGAATAACCTCTCCTTGGCTCATGATCATCTTTCGTCTCACACAATTCCATCTGTAATCTCCATTTTCTCACATTTATAACAGTGCCCTTTTTCTGACATCATTTGGGAAGATTTTGTATTCTATTTCCTACATATGTTTTGTCTGTAATTTATGGTAGTATATCATTTAGGTCTCAGTTGAACATCGCGCGTTGGATGGTTTAGTTAATAATTGTTTGCCAACTTCTTTCAACCCTTCAAAAGATTTTGTAACAGAGTGTTTATGTGCCTATACTATTTGATGTGACAAATCCGTAATTCCTGGGTGATAAACTTATATATATATATTTGTAACTTTAATTAATTCAAGTTCCTACGTCAATTAGTCAACTTCCTTTTCCTTAAAAATGTATATCTATTTTGCTTTAGCCTAATTCACATGTCTTTGTTTGCTAAAGCATCTATGAATTGGTCACATGTCAAAAATCGTATTATTTCCATGGAGCTCTGGTTAAAATAATTGAGCAAGCTTTTCTAAATATTCCACAAATTTGGCTAAGATCTTTTGTTTCCTTCAAACCCAGCTCCAGAATTGTGCTCAGAATACTTCCCTTTGATGTATCCAGTGCTTGATAGTTGTTATGGTTGTCATCTTTTAATGTCATTAAAACCGGTCTTCTTTAAATGAGCAGAAAAATAAACGAATTTTTCTTTATTCCAACTGTTCACTCTGAAAATTGTTTAGAACTGAACCTAATATACTTCGTATGGTACCTTTTCATCAAAGACTTGGATTCTCGATTGGGTATTGTTGATGAACTAGCCAGCTAAAATCTGGAATTCGATTAGGTTATGATGTAACAGAATTAGTTCAGAAAGTTCCAACAGTCATATGTGGCACAGCAGCAGTGAAAACAGGAATAGACCAGATGTCTTGTTTAATGGTGTTGGGAACATTGTTAAAAATAAAGAAACAAGTGAAAACAAAGTTGTACTTGTGTTGGTCCATGTATATGTCAGTTCAGTTTCCAGATGTTTTATCCTAGCGTCATATTTTTGCATATTTTCCTTATTAATTAATATATATCTTTCTATACTTCATTGATATTCATTTTGTATTACTTCAATTTTGTCATTACGGTCTTTCTACGCTACATAGATGTTTATATTTTACTATTTCAGCTCTGTTGTTGTAATTAACTGTTTTGAATATATTCAATAGGTTCTTCTATCTTGTCATGGATCAAATTTACTTTTGTTCGTGTTCTTTCCTTGGTGTATTCTTTTTGATTATGCGATAAAGGCCCGGCATGGCCAGGTAATTAAGGCACTCGAGTCGTAATCCGAGGGCCGTGGGTTCGAATTCCCGTCATAACAAACATACTCGCCCTTTCAGCCGTGGGGACGTTATAATGTGATTGTCAATCTCTCTATTCGTTTGTAAAAGAGTATCCCAGAGTTGGCGGTGGGTGGTGATGACTAGCTGCCTCTCCTCTAGTTTTATACTGCTAAATTAGGGACGGCTAGCGCAGATAGTCTTCGTGTAGCTTTGCGCGAAATTCAAAACAAACCAAACCAATTATGCGATAAAAAATAAATACCAGCCGACTGAACGAAAAAGAGAGCATTTTATTTTATTACCTACCATTTACACACGGTTTCACAAATTAACGACAGGCCTAATACGTAAATAAAACTAAGCAGTAACTTGTTAAATTTCCTGTCATATTTACGTCATAAACTCAAAACCGACCGACTAAGACACATTTGTAACCAAGTAATCGATCGACTATACTTTAACAAGCTTTCTAAAAGCTAACAAATCTTACTCTCTGACCAGGCCAGGTGGTTAAAGCACTCGCCTCGTAATCTGAGTGTCATGGGTTCGAATCTTCGTCGCACCAAACATGCTCGCCCTTTCCTTCGTGGGGGCGTTATAATGTATGGGTCAATCTCACCATTCGTTGGTAAAAGAGTAACCCAAGTGTTGGCGGTCGGTGGTGATGACTAGTTGTCTTCCCTCTAGTCTTACACTGCTAAATTAGGGGTGGCTTTCACAGATATCCCACATGTAGCTTTGCGCGAAATTCAAAACAAACTAAACTCTTTGACCAAATTATCAACTGACGAACTCTTTAACTGGTATTCTTTCTATTATTGTAGTATTTTTGAAATATTTGGAAATTTGAAACGTCACGTCAGATCTAAATACTCAACGAATTACTATTTCCTAGATTATGATAACAGTCTATAACAAAAGCATACACTGCGATGTTACAAGTGTTTCACACTTTTTGCATTCAGTTTGCAAGAAGCAGTCGATTTCTTGATGTGATTTATGTTTTGTTTTAGTTTCTCTCTTCAAAACTTCAGAAGGTATTAAGATAAATTTAACTTTTGCAACTTCTTTTTTTTTCTAAAAACAACCATTTAACCAAATATTTTACAATAATAATGGTTGATAAAATTTTCAAGAGTAAAAACAAAAAAATCAATTCAGTAATATTTCGCTAATGATAATTTTGTTATTAAAATTAACGGTTAACATATAATAGCTATTAGATTAAAAAAATATGTATACATTCGTAAACGATATGGTTACGACATAAAGTGTCCAAATGCTAGAAACAAAAATGAACGGTCATTGAAATTATTTACTTATAATACATGAAGTTATTAGAATAGGTAATGGCATAATTTGACAAGACCGCTGTAATTATTAAATGATCAACAAATGTTTGGCATGCGTGTAATCGTTGTTTAAAGCTTGAGCAGACTATAGTTGAAGCTTGAGAGAAATGCACCACTCTGAAGAAAACTGCAAACAAAAATCATAAGAACATACGGAAAATCCATAACTTCCGTTTTATTTAGTGCTATTAAATTTAATAACCACACATTACAACTGCCTTACGATGGTCTTCTTTTAAAGCATACTAATTGACGTACCCGTTTAACACACGGGGAAGGTATAATGCCCCCTTGAGGGTAACATAGGAAGGGTTATATCTGAACACCTATCTTTATGTCACACCTTAGCGAGCCCTAAGGATACATCAGGTTTGATAACGATCCGTCCAGCGGTTTGTCAAAGTATACTCATTGTATGGGGAAAACCTAGCGGTCTTAGGAGTGATGTGGGTCGTCAGATCCAAACCCTACCCTCCCTTCTCGTTTCATGTCCGGTGTACCCTGATGATACATGCCGTGGTTATCTTAATGGTCAACATAAAGTATGATAAATATCAGTCTTGCGGTTAACCTGTTATGAAAGGACATACACTATTTTTGTCAAATAATGGTTTAGATAAAGATTACATATTTAAAGGAAACAGTTTAGTACTGCTAATACTTGTTGTATCAATACGTCTTTTAAAAGCAAGCAGAAATTTAAATGCATTATGTTGCAGTTGACTAGAATATGGTGAAATTGATAATTGAACAAACAGGTATAAGGTGTGGCAACGCATCATGTTGACATTCGTGATTATTAGCCCTTGCATTGGTTTGACAGCTTACACACCGAATTACGCTCAGAATATTTAAGGAAGTACTAAAATTTCTATCATGCCTAATTTATATTCAAATACTAATAAATTTACTTAACAAAAGAAAGATAATATTATTGACGTCAAAAATGTAGCTTTGATAATATTATCACCCAGGCTTCTGCTAATGATGGTTTTATTATTATTATTTTCCTTTACTGACTAAAATATGTTCAGTGCAGTTTTTGAAATGGAATTAAAGTGAAACTCTATATATGTGAGAATGGCTGGTTTGGGTTGAGAACATTTTTTATGTAGAGGAGCGTACAACGTTTCGACCTTCTTCGGTCATCGTCAGGTTCACAAAGAAAGAAAGAGGTAACTGACCGATAGCTGACCACGTTTGATGTTTCGGTGGATTTCTGTTTTAAACTGTGTATCGGTTCTTGTAATGTTGAGGTTAAGAAATGATATTCGATTGCTTTCTTCCTGTTCACATGTGAAGTTAATGTTGGGATGTATAGAGTTAATGTGATTGAAAAAATTAAGTATGTGTTCTGTAGATGTGAATCCCGCACTCGTGTCATCTACATATCTGTACCAGTATAGTGGTGGATGTAATGCTGTGTTAATTGCTTGTGTTTCAACTTGTGTCATAAAAATATTGGCTAGAGCTGGTGATACTGGGTGGCCCATGCTTAGGCCTTTGGTTGTATATAGTTGTGGTTGTTGAACACGAAGTTTGTCTTCATCGTGGTGAATTCTATGAGGGTTGCCAATTGGTTAAAATGTCGGATATAGAGTTCTAAGGCTACCTTGCAGGCTTCAGCGGTTGGGACTTCTGTAAAGAGGGATATCACATCGAAACTGGCCATTAAGGCTTTATGATTAAGTTGATTAAGATTAGACTTCAAATTAAAAGAGCCTTTGATGAATGAGCTGGCTGATGTTACATATTTGGAGAATGCCCATGCTATGTATTTACCAAGATTGTATTTAAACGTTTAATTACAATACCAAATTTGTTCACTGACATGTATAGTGTTTTATCTGAAGAAACTGTTAGGTAAGCTTAATATATGTCTTAATATATTAGTGAAATGAAAATTCTCTGACCACGTTTTCAATACGTATTAAATAAAACAGGCTTAGTTTTATTAATACCATTAAAACCCCTCATACACACAGGCGCACACACACACTTTGCGCAACTTGTTTAACTTTTTTATTATACGTTCTATGAATCATAGTTTCCTTTTATATTTAGATAGAGGATCTGATTGCGTTTAATCAGACAAAAAATATTTATTTTCCATATATTGGTTGCTTTCTTTTCTTGTTTAGATTATCGACAGTTAACAAACTTTTGTTAGAAATGTGGTTCTTAAACTGGGGAAGAAATATCTCCTGGGGAGGGCGTGAAATTTGGGAAAAACAAATACTAATGCCAATTTAAATGTGGGTCTCGTTGAACCTGTGGCACATATTCTACAATTATAAATATTCACTGTTTTTTCTCAGTACATACAGTTCATACAATAACCACATACAAGAAGCAAGTAACGTTCTGTAAAATGTGAGGGTGAAAGGGATACATTTATATCGTATATTACTAAACTGTCACATTCATAAACTTACGTTACTTGTGTGAATATGAAACATGACAACATAGCGTAGTTTAGAACATCCATCGAACTAGAAATCACTATTCGAAATTTCTTGGTCCGTTATATTATAACTAAATAACTATTAAATTTGTTGTTTCTTTAAATCATCCAGTTTATTTTGGGTACCTTAACCCCCCCCCTTTATTACCATAAATTTTAAGATGTATTTCTTTATATCGTATGCTAAACAGGTTTACGTATATACATTGCTTAAAAGCGACAGATTGAAAACTACTTTATGTCCCCTACTTTTACCCTGTTGTCCCAGTCATTAAATTTTAATATTGGTTTATAAATGTATTACAAAATCTACAGACTTAGTTCTAATAACGTAGACAACGAACGTAACACAATGAATGAATCAGCCAATAAATGCTCTGTAAAACTTATATGTATGCATGTTGCAATAAATTTGAATATACAAGTTGGGCATAAATTTTACTTCATATAGCTAGGAGGGCGCAAAAACTGGTTTTCATTTGTATGCAAATAGTCCTAGAACTTCATTATAAACAGCTGTGTGATTCGGTAGACCGCTTGAGCGTAGGTAGCAGGACTGAGGCGTGAGTTAGCATAGGAGATCAGACGGTGACACCCCCCATTGTGTAGTGTTATTGCACGATTTGGTTATGCGGTAAAACACATGGCGGAATTCGATTGACGGTGTTGATGACGTCACTCGATCACTCTGATATTTCTCTCTTGGATGCTGACTCAATAGGACGTCTGCTTAACAAACTGGTTTAAAAAAACCGAGCGATAAATACTCATTTATTTATTTATACTTCTGTACCCTTGCATCTCTTCCCTGTCTTTTATTACGACAATTTTGCATGTAGCTTTGGTCGTAATCTGCTCTGCCATTACGTTTTATTTCTAAATTTATGTACACGTTGTATATTTTAGTATTGCTCTTATATTTGTATTCTTGCTATTTTAAAAACAAATATGAAGTAATTCTCTATGTTTCATTTTTGAACCTCCTTATGTTTACTACTTTTATCATCTTGCTTAATACAAATACCTGTGGTGCTAAGAAATATTAGTTATATTAATATTAAGACATTGGACTTTAAACTGTGGATTGCGGGATCGAAGCTACTCACTAAATCCACTCTTTCAGAGTTTTTGTTGGTAAAAAGAGTAACTAAATGGTTGGCGGTGGGTGGTATTGATTAATCTGTCACTTCAGAATTAAGGACGGCTAGCGCAGATAGCCCTCGAGTACGTGTGTTAAATTTGGTAAACAAACAAATTATTTGACTTTAATATAATTTGAATATTTATCTCTATATTTTGTAAGCTATGTTTATAGTATATTAATTTAAACGTTTTGTACTGTTTTTTAGAGGGGGTTTTGGAATGCCGTGAATGTTGAGATTTGACGTTATGTGCATGCGACATCTCGTATTTTCAAGATATTTCAGATATAGCAAATATTGTAACATAAAAATAGGATGATTTGATTATTTAACTAGTGAGTGAGTTAATTGGTTAGTAATTAGTTCAGTACTGTAAATTTTGAATATTTGTTTCAACAGAGTAAAATGTGAAAATAAGTGACTTTTATTTTGTAAGTTAGGCTTTAGCTTGTAAAATTTGTACATTACAGTGGAAGAAATAAATCGCTTTTGTTATCTTTAAGAGAGCTGTACTTTTGCATTATTTTTGGTGAATAATGAAAAATAACCCGTCCAACAATAGAAATCGTCATAATAATATAATCCTCAATACAAACTGTATGTGTACGATCATCGAAAGTGATTGCTCGCTTCCAGTAAATTATCTGGTAGTGAGTACTTCGATTTTGTCGAGTACTGGGAATGTGTCAATATTGATTATATAAATTTAAGTGTCATTGAAACAATTTTACAGCTGGTTATAAATAAGTGTAAAAAGTGGTGTCTAATTGAGCTTTATTTTCGTCGACAAAAGTGAATTTTATACTATTTATGAAATGTAGTTCTAAGTTTGGGTTTGGTGTATAGATGTAAAATCTGTATTTGTTTTACGATTGATTTAATACTGTGTGTGGGTTTTCTTACAGCAAAGCCACAGCGGGCTATCTGCTGAGTCCACCGAGGAAAATCGAACCCCCTGATTTTAGCGTTATAAATCCATAGACTTATCGCTGTACCAGCGGGTGACTGATTTAATAGTAATACTACTATTGTTTTAATATTGATTATGTTAAATACCGTCTAACTTTTATACATTTAATATTTGGATTTCAACTCACACTTTTCTGTCAGAAGTACAGATAGTGTTATTTCTCTCTGTGTTTCTTTTTCAAACGCACTTTTTCTAAACTGTCTACAAAAACTGTCTGCTTTTGAATCCATGGTTATAGGGCCCTTAGTAACTGATAATTCATGGTATAAAAATGAGTCAATAATTTAAAGATTAATATAAATTGTTCTATGATAATGTTATGCATTTGCAGCGGTGTATTTATATATTTTACCCACAGTTACATGATTTTCCACCAGGGTTACTATTGCAGTTATATAGTAATTACTCGAAAATTTATCACTAATATTTGGAATATACACAAAAGGTAAAAAAAAGTATTTTAGTTGAGGTCGGTATAGAGATTGAATAATTCACAACTCGGTTTCTATGACAGCCAGAAATGGCCGTATCAGATTCGGTTGAAAATATTGCGTGACAAAATGATACTGTATTATAGAGGTCTGTAGAAATTAGATCCTTGATATTTCATGACGTAATTAGACTTTGATCGAAAACAGATTATGGTTCTCTATTAGATCGGACAAGATTTAACTGGCATGTTTGAAAAGTGTTTCTGAGTTTTGCCTATTTTAGCTGATAAATAATGTTTTTGTGTTGTTGTTGTTTTGTTTTTTAATTTATTGGCTGTTTGCAACAGGACTGTTTGCGTCAATAAGTTATAATGGTTAAACCACAAAAGAAGTCTTCAAAAAGTACGAGGAGGTTAAGAAGTGCAACAGAACCCTTATGTAAGACCAAATCGTAGTCTACAGTTCAATACACTTGGGTTAAAGACGGCACATTTTTTTGTGCAAGTCTTCTCTTTATATGTTAACAAAAATTGAAAGTATAATATACGGAAAATCCTTACATAATCTCCAACATAAGGGTTTTATGACTTATGCACAAGATTGTTAAAGGCTTTCCATATCTTATTCTCCATATTCACAGACAGTAATTCATCGGACTGATTGTTACTCTGTAATGGTTCCTTTCTTTGATTGTTACTCTGTAATGGTTCCTTTTTTTGATCGTTACTCTGTAATGGTTCCTTTCTTTGATCGTTACTCTGTAATGGTTCCTTTCTTTGATCGTTACTCTGTAATGGTTCCTTTCTTTGATCGTTACTCTGTAATGGTTCCTTTCTTTGATCGTTACTCTGTAATGGTTCCTTTCTTTGATTGTTACTCTGTAATGGTTCCTTTCTTCTATTAAATGCAGCTTTTACTCCTTTTCTAGATGTTCTAATGTTTTAAATCTATAATTCTTAGCATTCTGTGAATCTGTGTTGTCATAGACATTCCTTGTGTTTTTCCATGTTTCATATTATTATACTTTTCAAATGGAGATGTTAATGTTTTTCGGCTTCACGTGTATCCACGACCATTATTAATGTAACCAAAGGTTAGTATTTATGGTAATTGAAACTCTACTTTGGAAACCGTAACAAGCTGTTTCGCTTTATGTCGTTAACTTATTTACCCCACCGACAACGAGGCGCAGATGGCCTAGTTGCTTTGCGCCTTAAAACACCAAACCAATCCAAACACCAATCCACAACGTAGACAGCTGTATTCTGACCGTCTGGAAATAGCTTCTGAGAAAGTGACCAAACGATTGTCAGTATGTGTTTTCAACCCAGGTACTTTAACACAAAACTGTTCACAAGGGTGGGGGGTGGAACAACTCTGCGTAGCTGACTTGATGTGGTTTCATCGACCAACTTCATAATACCTTCACAGATGTACAAATTATTTCTGTTATCGTACTGTAAAATATGATTAAGATACTAGTTGTAGGAAATACCTGTGACTGTTTGACAACCTGTGTTTCATATAGATGAGCCTTTACAGCCTCTACAGGTTGAATAATAATGATTTGATCTAAAAATACCATCATCATCTTGCACTTACACTGATGATTCTTCATCCTATTGCTACTCTTATTACTGACTAAACAAGAAACGATTATTCCTGTTATTTTCTGTGATGCTTTTAGAAATCAGGGACCAAGTAACTGCAAGTCCTTGGACTTAGGACTTTCAATAAATGTTCCTTTATCTCCTGTTGGCCCGGCATTGCCAGGTGGTTAAGGCGCTTGACTCGCAATTTCAGGGTCGCAGGCTTGAATTACCGTTATACAAAACAAGCTCGCCCTTTCAGCTGTGAGGGCGTTATTATGTTCAGTCAATCCCACTATTCGTTAATAAAAGAGTATCTAAGAGTTGGTGGTGGGTGATTATGACTAACTGCTTTCCTAATGCTAAATTAAGGACGGCTGGCGCAGATAGCACTCGTGCAGCTTTGCGCAAAATTCAAAAGCAAACAGTGAAACCTTTAATACATGCAAAATCTCTGTTTTCATTCTCTTCTTTTGTCTCCTTTATATTTGCTCAAAATAAACAAGAAAAGTTTTAATAATCTGTACATTTAAAGGTCGTTATATTTTTAATCAAACACTTTGCCGTAAAATATCGATACGGTAATCGTGATGAACCATAATTATTAATTAAAAATTCAGTCTTGCAATATTTCTGATGCAGAGTAATAGTACAGGCTTCATTTTCAGAACCTACATGAGAAAAATTAAACATAAAATTATGGATTTTTTAATGGAAATTTTACAGATTTGTTTAAAGATCACATTTATTGTTAGTCAAATAGTAATGACACACACACACACACACACACACACATTTAACACCATAGTTTGGTTTCTGAAACCACAATTTGTTCTATATTTTTAGCACAGAAACTTTCGAAATAATCCACTGAAAGGCATGGTTATTGTTTAAAACACCTACATTTGTGACTGTTTTTTTAAACTTTATTAATAATTTTTATAATAAACAAAAAGGATTGTTTGTTTGTTTTTAAAATTTCGCGCAAAGCTACACGAGGGCTATCTGCACGAGCCGTTCCTAATTTAGCAGTGTAAGACTAGAGGGAAGGCAGCTAGTCATTACCACCCACCGCCAACTCTTGGGATACTCTTTAACCAACGAATAGTGGGATTGACCGTACATTATAACGCCCCCACGGCTGAAAGGGCGAGCATGTTTGGCGTGACGGGGATGCGAACCCGCGACCCTCAGATTACGAGTCGCATGCCTTAACACGCTTGGCCATGCCGGGCCCAATATTAGAGGAAAGGCAGCTAGTCATCACTGTCCACCGCCAACTCTTGGGTTACTCTCTTACCAACTAATAGTGGGATTGACCGTGACTTTATAACGCACGCGTGGTTGGGAGGCTTGCATGTTTGGTGTGACGGGGATTTGAACACGAGACATGTAGTAATGCCACAGCACTATCAATAGAGTTCCATCATGTAAAAGATGTAGTTAGGAAATCTTCCAAATAGGAAACGAATACCTAATTTTAGTATTTGTCTTAACTTTCTTTATGAATATCATATTTATATGTATCAGAAGTTCAGTGCTATAGTGAATATGTATAGGAGATATATTTGTCTTGGCAGTGTACGTTAAGCATTCACGACACTGCTAGCTACCAGAATGCTATTTTACGACAAAAACATTTTTGAAAAACATTTAACCAATGATTCATGATTGATGCATAAGCTATGCTATATGGATAGAAAAATATTCATTCTTCAGTATATATTATTTATGTTGAAACCGTAGTGTTTGAAATTCATTTTAAATAACTTAGAAAATGAACCAGATACTTTCAGTGACAAATAAAACAAATAAGAAACTGTTAATTACGCGTTTTGATAATTCTCTAATGTGTGAAAGTAGTTTTTTAATCTACATTCTAAAATAGGCACACTTGCTATATGTAATAATAAAGTAGTTTTTATCAATATGAAATTATCATATAGGTTGTAGCTTACTGTTAGTTTATACTCGTAATCAGATCAAGGTAATTTACTGTCATTATGAAACTAAGCCTATACATAAATGCGTGATTACAGAAGATCAAAATAACCTCATTATTTGGCCAAACTTGGAAACCAGGTCTTTGTATTTTCATTATGCATTTTTTTTTATCTAAAAATAAATATTTTATCTGAATTGCAAGTAATGTAACTTCCCAAGAAGAACATAATATATTCGTGTGTCTTGTTGTGTGTAATTATTATGTTACTTAACGTTGGTAACAAATGTACCCAAGCGGCTGAAAGGCTGTAATTATTATTATTATTTTTCTATTTTTCTGATCCTCCATTAATTGCAACGTGCAGGGAAGTAGTAGTAACGTCACGTAGCGACAAAATAAAGTAACTACCCCGTATCTTGTGTGCATGAGAAACATGAGTTTACCACTAATTTGTCGATGTAGACACCATTATAAATGTAAATTACATCTTTACGTTCCACAATCTAATTATTTAATTTCTCAATGACTAAAATATAAGACTGAACTGTATTCATCTGAATTTATTTGCTTGTGTTAATAAGCGCATTATAAGCCCTCAGAATTACCGATGAGCCACCAAGGAGATGGGGAATGACTCGTTTGAACAGCACCAGGTTTTTGTGTGCGGAGGTTTATAATGAGGCACATTCAATTTTAGTTTAGTTAATAAAAAAAACATATTGGGATAAAAAGTATCGAATTGATCAAATACAACAGTTCTATATAATACATTAAAATAATAGTAAACGCTTTGGGGTATTGCGTCCTAGTGGTAAGTCTCAGGGCGTATAATGCTAAATATCGGGTTTCGATACTCGTCGTGAGCACCAGCACAGTTAACTTATTGTATAGCTTTGTACTTAACAACAAGTACTTGGAGTTAAAAGCTAACAAACACACGTAACGTCAGTACTGTAAGTGTTGTTGTTTTGAATTAAGCACAAAGTTACATAATGGGCTATCTGTGCTCTGCCCACCACGGGTATCGAAACCCGGTTTTTAGAGTTATAAGTCCGCAGACATACCGCTGAGCCACTGGGGGGCTACTGTAAGTGAAATGACACCGTATAAAGGAAGTAAACTTACGTATGTATGCGAACCGTTGATGCTTACATGAATGTGTACATATACATGCAGATAGCAGGTGGTCTGTTTGCGAACATTATGTTGCAGTGATAAATAATGAAAATACATATATATAGGCACTTATACACTGGGTCATACGCAGAGATGCTAAGTTTTATGTACATATAATGCATATGTGCATTGCATTCATCTTATACGTATGGCGTTTACGTGTGCACAGTTGCAACTTTAATAAGAGCAAATATTAAAGGGACCGTGGACATTTATTATCTATGTGCTGGCAAGTGACGTCACTCTCAAATACATTAAGGCCCTATGGTTTAACTGCGTCGCATGTGGCGTATTAGCATTGATCAGGGTCCGGGAATAGGCTGCAGGATTTTATGTATTTAAATATTATATGAAATACCTGTTTGGATAAGTGAGGAGCAGGCTGCTGCAGAGTATTTCGTAATCAATAAACTACTGTTTTCAGGGTTATCATAAATGTCTTTCTTAGTTTGTAGATGTTTTATTATAATATGTATGTTTTCGTAGGAGGAGAAAGACATGACAATATATGTCGTTTAAAAACTCGAATAACACATAGGTTCAAGAAGTCTTGGTAGAAATTAATAAAAACCACATTTTATACATGTTGTTTAGGGTACAGCTAACGTGAAATAAAAATATTCATCTTAAAAGTTATTTTTATTTGAAATGTTTTTCTTTATGACTTTTGTTATGAATTTTGCGCAAAGCTACACGAGGACGATCTGAACTAGCCATCCTTAATATAGTAGTGTAAGACTAGAAGGAAGACAGCTAGTCCTCACCACCTACCAGCAACTCTTGGGCTCATTTTTTACCAGCGAATAGTGCGATTGACCATAACATTATAACGCCCCCACGGCTGAAAGGGCGGGCATGTTTCGTATGACGGGAATTCGAACCCGCAACCCTCAGATTACGAGTCGAGCACCTTAACCACCTTTTTTGAAATGATTTAGCTTTCTATTGGTCTATTGACTTGAGCTCCGAGGTTTTGTTTCTACAAGTTGTTCTAGTGTGTCAGAAAAGAAAAAAAAGAAACTAATATTTCACCGTGTTT
Source organism: Tachypleus tridentatus (assembly GCF_004210375.1). Classification (NCBI taxonomy): domain Eukaryota; kingdom Metazoa; phylum Arthropoda; class Merostomata; order Xiphosura; family Limulidae; genus Tachypleus; species Tachypleus tridentatus. Next base: position 87,622,012 of record NC_134836.1, on the reverse strand, counting down.
AGGCATACTTCATTAAGTACAATTAATATTTCACCGTGTTTAGGCATACTTCATTAAGTACAATTAATATTTCACCGTGTTTAGGCATACTTCATTAAGTGCTGTACAATTAATATTTCGTGTGTGTGCGTGTGTCACGATGAAAGTAAAATTAGTTATTAATTATCATTATTATTATTGCATATAAAATAATTAAACATGAAAAAATAATTAAACATGAAAAAGAAGAATTTGGTTATTTAGGTTGTACACAACTCTATTTGTGTAATTCATCACATGTCACGAGCCGACCAGGAAACAGATAACACTCACAACTGGATATTGAGTAGAATCAAACTCAAGTTCAGTTGCATTGAGCGGATTTCGGTTGAATTCTCGTTGTTTGTTTTGGTTTTTTTAATTTTGTGCAAAGCTACACGAGGGCTATCTGCGCTAGCCGTCCCTAATTTTGCAGTGTAAGACTAGAGGGAAGGCAGCTAGTCATCACCACCCACTTTTGGGCTACTCTTTTACCAACGAATAGTGGGATTGACCGTCACTTTATAACGCACTTACGGCTGAAAGAGCAAGCATGTTTGGTGTGAAGGGGATTCGAACCCATGATTCTCAGATTAAGAGTCGAGTGCCTTAACTACCTGATCATGCCGGGCCAGTTTTCGTAGTAACGTGAATAGTCGAATGTTTGTTATTAGAGAAATGCAATCTTCCTTACAAGGATGCAGTCATGAAGCAGTATTGGGAGCACTCCAAACTTTGTACCAAGGTTGAACATGAATGTCTTCCAGATTTAAGAAGATCAGTATATACTGCTCTGAGTACCTCACATCTTAGATCATTGGAAAATCAACATTCTAACAAAAGCAAACCAATCATTTGTGATAGTTTTTATACCTTTAGCTTGAATTTTCATTATTTTATCATTTTCTACCACGCTATTTAAAGGCGCGGTATGGCCAGGTGGTTAAGGCTTTTGACAATGTGAGAGACACTGGTTCGAATCCCCGTCGCACCAAACGTGCTTGTCATTTTAACCGTGAGGGCGTTATTATGTGATAGTCGATACCAATATTAGTTGCTTAAAGAGTAACCCAAGAGTTGGCAGCGGGTAGTAATGACTAACTGCCTTCTCTCTAGTCTTACACTACTAAATTAAGGACGGCTAGTGGAGATTGTCTTCGTGAAGCTTTGCGCGAAATTCAAAACAAACTACCATGTTATCAAGCTAAACTTTTCTGAGAACATTAATGGTAAGATCGATAAATGGTGGACTATCTGAAGAAAAAAAAACGCGATCGGACAAACAAAGTTCACTTACGTAGCTTCATTTAATAAAACAATACGTAAACAATAGAATAATTGATGCTTGTAATAGAGTACAAAGTATGAAACCGTTATGAGCATTCAGTGTTTGACACTGTTTTACGAATTAAAACAAAGGAACACACAAAAACGAAGAACAAAACCGCTAGTAAAGAAGAAAAGTAGCTAAAAGATGTTTGTAACAGTTTACCAAACGTACGGAAGCTAATTCATTGCAAAGTAAAGTAAATATATAGTTGTAATGAAGGTCTGGATGCGTGTTCATAAAATGATATGCATATGATTTTGAACGAACAGTGCATAAATATTTTAGATCTAAATGAGTCGAGAAAACCCGTAGAAATGAAATGGTATCTCTTGTTTTTTGTTGTTTTTAAAGGAAATTACACGTGGGTTACGTGTTATTTGTGTGAAATACTTTGCAATTAAAAAAGATTTAAAGCTGAAATCGAAAGTAGTTGTTACGTAATTGCAACGACGTTATGCGTTTTTTTGCGATATTTTTTGCATTAAAAAGATTGACTAAGGTAAAAAAAATAGGTAAAATGACTGTAAATGGAAAAGCAATTATGAAATCCGGACTTTTCTGGCAAAGACCTTTCAAACAAGATTTGTAACGTTTGATTGGGAAATTTGCGAGAAACATACGGTCAGATAAATGCAAGACTATTATTTATATAGATCTTGTTAAGTCAAGAGTTTTTGTATTGTTTTATTGTAATAGAACAGATATTATGGCACACAAGCAGGCGCCAGAAAAACCCTCGGTTTGACACGTGTCTGACGCGAAAATCTATATTGAAACCTTATCGTCACGCATAAATGGTTCATAATACCGACCAAGTCATTTTCATCTGATCACTATGAAGGTTCTAGTTTTAGAATATGCAAACATATGTCTGTTAAACTCGAATTGTGTTTATACTACTCAAAATTGGAGCACCTGATCAGGCGCTACCTAATCCGTTATAGGTGGCGCTACAAACAAAAGTAACATTCTGCATATTTATTTTCAGACGCCTTGCAGTGATATAAAAAGATATAAAACATTATTTTGAAATTGATGTTATAAAAATATTACTCTAAATGAATGTTATTTTTACTTCTAGTCCTCCAGATATTTTTTACATTTGCAGGATGAAGACCAAATACAGCACTGTTTGATTTGAATCAATAACAATTGGCAACAGTTAGTGACTGACACACGAACACTTAGCTTTTTTGGGGGAGTTTACTGATCTACGATGGAAGTTGTCGATGGTGAACTTAAAATCTATCGTTAACGCTTCCACGAAGCGCCTGTTTCCTAACGGTAATGGCCAAGCGTGTTAAGGCGTGCGACTCGTAATCTGAGAGTCGCGGGTTCGCATCCCCGTCACGCCAAACATGCTCGCCCTTTTAGCCGTGGGGGCGTTATAATGTGACGGTCAATCCCACTTTTCGTTGGTAAAAGAGTAGCCCAAGAGTTGGCGGTAGGTGGTGATGACTAGCTGCCTTCCCTCTAGTCTTACACTGCTAAATTAGGGACGGCTAGCACAGATAGCCCTCGGGTAGCTTTGTGCGATATTCCAAACAAACAAACAAACAAACCTAACGGTAAACCTCATTGACCACGAGAATATTCGAGGCTTTGAAGTTGAAAGTAGTGTGTGTGTGTGTTTGTTTTTCTTACAGTAAAACCACATCAGGCTATCTGCTGAGTCTATCGAGGGGAATCGAACCCCTTATTTTAGCATTGTAGATCCTTAGACTTACCGCTGTATAAGCGGGAGACATTTAAAAGTAGAACCTCAGGTAGAAAATCTTTGTAAAAGATTACGTATGACAAATTTACCAACAGTTTTTTTGTTTTTTTTTAGGTAATAGGATACTGAAAGTAGAGAAAATAACGAAAGAAAATGTTGCATACGTCTTTCATCATCTTTTTGATTTAAAATCATTTCAAGCATCCATGCAGCCTCGAAACTTCAGGTAAAATATAGCCAGAAATATTGTAAACTGTTCTTGGTATTTTAGTCCTAAATTTATTTATTTATTGTTTGTTTGTTTTTGCATTTCGCGCAAAGGGCTATCTGTGTAGCCGTCCCTAATTTAGTAGTGTAAGACAAGAGGGAAGGCAGCTAGTCATTACCCCCCAATGCCAACTCTTGGGCTACTCTTTTACCAACGAATAGTGGGATTGACCGTAACGTTATAACGCCCCCACGGCTAAAAGGGCTAGCATGTTTGGCGCAACGGAGATGGAACCCGCGACCCTCAGATTAGGAGTCGCACGCCTTAACACGCTTGGCCATGCCTGTTTATTTATTAGTTTTAAAATCACATACAAACTGTCACAAGAAAGACAATTTAATTCGTGTCTTGTTATCAAAGAACCCTAACATCGGGAGCATCATATGTTTGGAAGTCATATTTACAATATTCTCATTTGCAAGTGTAAGATTTGATAGGTGTGATGTTTGCTTGAAAACACATAACTTAACACTTATTAAAATAACTAGATAATTGTAAGTTATCATGCCCTCATTATTGTTTTGCATGTTCTGTTGTTAATAAATTGTTCAATTTAAATTCTAAAGGACTTTAGCTCCGGCTTTTCTACCTCCAATAATTTCCTCAAAGCACATCTAGTAATAATGCCCAGTTTGGTTCGATTTAAATACCCTGTCTTCTTTCCACTTTTTAAATGACAAGGAAAATTCCCAAATTCAACAACCCTGCCTTTTTATATTTACATGATATGTTGTACATTGAATGTTGTTACATTCAATAGTTGTAATAGTAATATTCTAATAACTAGTAAAACTAGGGGAACGAGAAGTACAAAATGGGAAAATATATACCTGTGCTGATAAACTTAATATTTTCGCTTTAGGCTTAGAAGTATATACAATAACAATAAATCTGGAAATCTAAATGTAAGAAACCTGAACTAATTTTTGTAAAAATATTGTGAAGTGTTTACCCCATATTTTTAACGGTAAATACGTAAATAAAATACTCATCCATGTGAAACTCAATCGGTGTATTGAGTGAATTATCTATCTAAGGTTTTGTATTTGTCAAGTAAATGGCTGACCACTATTTATTTGATAATTACTTCGTTTTTATTTTCTATGCTCCTTTTCTTTAGTACTTACACAGTATAAAATGTAAGTTGTGAAGCATTTGCTTATTTTGGCACCTCATAAAACTATTAATGCCACTCGTGTACGCTAAACCGTCAGGTGGGTTAAGGCGTGCGACTCGTAATCTGAGGGTCGCAGGTTCGCATCCCCGTCGCACCAAACATGGTCGCCTTTTCAGCCGTGGGGGCGTTATAATGTTACGGTCAATTCCACTATTCGTTGGTAAAAGAGTAGCCCAAAAGTTGGCGGTGGTTGGTGATGACTAGCTGCCTTCCCTCTAGTCTTACACTGCTAAATGAGGGACGGCTAGCGCAGATAGCTCTCGAGTAGCTTTGCGCGAAATTCAGAAACATACAAACAAAATATTTACCAGCATAAAAAGAAACAAATAAATCGTCAGTGTCATGTTTTGGTTTGTCCTGATCTGTAGATTTATCTAGTAAGACAATTGTTGTTAACTTTAACAAAGAACACATAGTTCAAACCGTCTTGTTAACTAGATGTCTACATCATACATATTTGCAGTTTCGTCTAGCAATTGTATAATGAGAGTGTTTATATTGTTGCTGTGTATAAAAGTGTCATCTATGGTCGAGAACACTGTGTGATCAAACACAAAACGGCACAGTTCAGTATTCATTCGATGAGTTTACAGCTCAAATTTCACAGCTGTTATACAGTTGCAGTAGTTTTTATTTACCTTTAATATACACTCATTTATAGGAATGAGATATGGTAATTCTTTTGAAAATAGTCAAGGTATGTAACTCCTCTCTGACAAAATTTCGTCTTTCATTAAATATTCTTTGGAACGGTTCCTGGTCACACATCATAGAAAGCAACATTTATGTGCAGTGATAGTACCGTTAATAGAAATTCAATAACCACAGTTGCGTCTCAGTGACTTTCTCTCAAGTTTTCTCTATACCATTCTCTGCCTGAGATACAAACATTGAACTATGTGTACTAATTTTATGCTTCTGTCTATTACAACCCTCACTGTAATTAATTAACCAGAGAAACTTTGTGAAATTACCCAATTTCTGTGTAAAATGCATGCAGAACAATACCAGTAAATAGTAAAATTAGTTGCAGAATTAATGGTACCTTTATTTTTGTACGTATGGTTCGTATGTTAGTAGAGATCCTGTATCAATAAAATCGAGAACAGGCAGACAATGTAGTGCATAAACATTTTTTTTTTAATGTTTAAATAGTCATTGATAATTTGTACGGAACCAATTGGTTATTTTACATTAAAACTCGTCTTTCGAGGATTATATACGACATCAGTATATGCGAGTAAAAACTTCATTTACGTTTTGATGGACGTGCTCCCATGAATGGCTGAAGTTTGCGAAGATTGTGTGGTTTGAACATCATAAAGCAGTGTGTGCTGTACGAGGTCTGTTCAAAAAATACGCGGACTGACGTCATAAAACAAAATGTACTTTATTTAGAAGTTACAGGTCTGGGACCCTTTCAAAGTACTCTCCTCCCCAACGCACACACGTATCCCAACGGTGTTTCCACTTGTTGAAACAGTCCTGGTACGCCTCTATTGTAATGTCCTCCAGCTTCTTCGTTGCATTTGCCTTAATCTCGGGAATCGTCTCAAATCTTCTTTTCAAGGGTCTTTTGAGTTTGGGGAACAAGAAAAAATCGCAAGGAGCAAGGTCAGGTGAGTAGGGGGTGGGAAAGAACAGTGATCGAGTGTTTGGCCAAAAACTCACGAGTTCTGAGGCACAAATTTCGCACCAACGCGGTGCATCTTCAATTTTTCGGTCAAAATCTCGTAACAAGATCCAACTGATATCCCACACTCTTCAGCAAGCTCCCTGACAGTCAGACGTCGATTTGCCCGCACCAGGTTGTTGATTTTGTCGACGTGTGGGTCGTCAGTTGACGTGGAAGGATGTCCAGTACGCTCATCATTTTCAATGGACTGTCGACCATCCTTAAAACGTTCATGCCACTTGAAACATGCCGTACGCTTCATAGCAACATCACCGTAAGCCGTGTTAAGCATAGCAAAAGTTTCAGTCGCAGATTTTCCAAGTTTAACACAAATTTTCACAGCAAGTCGTTGCTCCTTCAGGTCATTCATTCTGAAATCCGCCAAACGAAAAAATTGCACTTCACTTAAAACCGCGTAGCTAATACACAAATGGAGATATCTGCAATCGGGAAATGGCGTCGTAATTAGCTGATCTGTGTGAACCTAGCGACACCAAGCGGATTCCCCTGGAACCAACTGGAGCCGAGCAATTCAAACAGTCCGCGTATTTTTTAATAGACCTCGTATGTGTCCCAGGTGTATTTAATTCGGCTGGTCAATGTATGTAGTGCTATTCTTTTTAAGATGCAAGTGTCATCTTGCACCTTGTAGTGTTGCAGTAGCATTCGAATAGATCAATAGCTTCATAATAGTCTTCACAGTAGTCTCTAGAGCTTCGTCTCTATATTTCTGGCCAGTTCTTGTACGTCCTTAAATGGTGTTCAGGCCAATACAGACAAGCAAGTTGCTGCCAGTCCATACCAAGACTGAAACAGTCTTAAAGGTAATCTGTTGGACAAAGTAACGTTTCCTAGACGACCTTCACACTTTCATATGCTCGTCGTTTTTTAAAAAGTAAAACCTATACTCGTTTTTCAGTAATTCGGGGCTCCACTAGTTTACTGCATGTACATTCGTCATGCTCACCAACCCAAGATATTCGGCTTATTTACTGCCTTATGGTCAAAAGTAGGTATGAAGTTGAGCTGCTGCTGTGTAAATTAGCTTTGTTCAGGAACTGTCTGATTGTGTATCTTGAAATATGCTGCTTCCCAGCTGAAATTTTTATTGGAGGCCTGTGTTAGTCAAAATTCTTTACTACCTATCAGTTTTTGTCGGTACTGATTCTTATTCTAAGCTTTCTTTACACTCCACCAATAGCCAGATTACTTCTTGGGTCCATTGATCATACTTTGGGAGACACTAAGTGAAAATTTCACATTGTGTTAGTAAGAATTCGCCTTCAAGGTTGCTGTTAATGTTTTGAATAATTGTTTCGCTGAAGTGCTCACGCTGAGACATAGCCGATGGATTTTTCCCTACAGTGCTTTACGGTTTGTAGGTTCAAACCGCCTCTGAAGAACAGTATTACCTAATGATCAGTTCTCTTGGGGTCAGCCTTATATAGCGCATTATTTCACATGGTCCATTTCCACATGATTAGCATTTTATGTCACCACGAAGTTCATTGATAGTTGCAAATGATATTTAGTGAAATATGAAAGGTTGTCAAAGATACAGCGCATGTGCTGTCCATTTGGGGGATGACTGTCTATTCTTAGAATTTTGTGAAGGAGAGTTAAACAAAACTTTTCACATTGGTCCAGATCATTTTTTGGACACTTCCATATTTGTCAAAATGTCTTTCCCTTTTAATTTTCGTTGTTGTATGAAACAATGCAAAAATATATGCATATTCTTCTTTGGATTCTCAAACTGTTACATAGCTTTTATATGTTATAGTACTTAAACTGTTAATCAGTTTCAGTAACCAAGAGAAAACTTAGGTATTTGAATAACCTACTCTCAAAAAAAGAAAAAAAAGTATGTGAATATTATAGATTGCTGGAAGATTTAAAATAAACTATTGTTTGTTTATTGTAAAGCACAAACCTACACAGTAGACTATATGTGCTTTGCCTATCGCTGGTATCGAAACATGATTTTTAGTGGGATAAGCCTACTGAGTTATCACTGACCCACCAAAGAGCTTAATATAAGAATCTAATTCTTAATTAGAAGTCGTATAAAACTAATTAGTTTGTTGTTATAGTTGCAACGCATTTGAATGTTTTAGCTGATTCATTCATTTTTATAACAAATAAAAATTTGGAGTTGAATTTTATGTGGTGTACATGTGAAACAACAAATACATAGAAATAATGTGTCACACGCTTCACGTGACGTAAATTCAGTTTATCTGATGATTCCTTTCGCTTATTTGGTTGTTTTAGAGCAACAACACATTGAGCCACATGCTGTGTTCTCTTCAAAAAATCGAACCTTGAATTTTAGCGTTTTAGGTTAGTAGACCTACCACTGTCCCAGCGGGGTTGTTTTTTATATTTAAAGGCGCGTGTTGTAAAATTGTGAAAAAATAAAGCTTTCTATACACATTGAAATTTATAGAAGGAAAGTATTCTGCTGTAATTAAATAATAAGAATGTTCACGATTATATCGCTTCATTTAAGAAATCCAGCACTTCTGTGAAAGGATAATATTTGTAACTTCTCTCTAGAGGAGAGAGTCTAGAAACCTGAAATTTTGCATCCATGATAAATGGATCTTGAGGGCATGCACCTGAGTACTGTTACTTATGTAACAGTATGCGCGCATGGAATTTTTTTAAATGAGGCAAGCTAGCGAAAATCATATAGCAAAGATCTGGTTCCTTATATAACAACTTCTGATGTATAGAAAAGCCAGTTCCAGCAATGATTTTTTATGTCATGTTGCTTAGCAAAAAAATATATAGGTTATACCTTTATGCTAAAATGGGTTCAGAATACAAACATTATCAACCTGATAACCCGAGCGTAACCGGGTACTTTCACTAGTGTGCTTATGATTGTTATTTTCAGAATACCTTATTGAATCCTTATGCACGAGTAAATATGAAAAAAAGGCCTTACAGTTTTTTCGAAAACTCTGAAGTCAAGTGTATGTGCCAAGAAAAACATATATAAAGATTTGAAGAAGAAATGTGTAATGGAACAATGATGTGCAATCGTGAATAAAAAATTTATTTAGTGTGTTTTACCAGGCTATTTTTATCCTCTCATGTAATTAAAGGAGTTGAGTATAATCAAAAACTGTGCCATGAGGGGAGCTTCGTGAAGAAAAGCAGATTCTAGAAGCTGTTGTGTCATTACCGTGTAAATTTTAAGACCCAGCCTCCAAAAACAAGAGTATACAATAAATAGAATAATGTAACAATAAAAAGAACCTGTTAAATCAGAATTCGGTTTATTATATCGAGCCCCGGTTTTTAGCGCTATAAGCCCCAGCCAGCCTTACTACCGAGCCTTTTTAAGAGGAGGGGAAGGGGCTGTCGAATGGGTAAAATATAACGTGGAATGATGGATGATTAAGGCACAACCCCACTGGAACTGATCAGTGAATAATAAAATCCAGCTATACTTATAATACTGTTTCAAGTACAACAGTATATAAGTATAGCTGGATTTTATAGTAGAAATGGGCCAGATGTACAAAACAAATTAAAATATCAACACTCTGCAAAAAACATGTAAACAACACTATAGAAGCACTTTACACATATTGTTGCGTAGTAAACAAATCAATTACAGAGTAATAAGGCAAAACACTTAAGAAAGTCGGTAAAGTAATAACAAAAGTTTCACAAAATTACAAATTTGTCAGTCTGACTATCTGTCTTACAAACGTTATTGGTAAGACATAGCATTCTTCTGCTTTAACCTTCATTTTTGCTGTAGGCTGGCGGAACAATATTAAATGGAAAATGAACGGGCGATCTCTATTATGAATCACTATCGTTGTTCATGATACTTTGTACATATTTGTACTAAGATATCAAAATAATTCTAAATTAAATTACCTGACTTGAGGAGGAGTTTCCAAGAAATCTGAAATTGCGTTAAACTTTATTCTACACACAAATAACTCTACATCTTTTTTAGTTTTACGCGCAAGAAGGAAAACAAACTCATAAATATATGCTATCAAGAATACTTTAAACATTTAGATATGAATTATAAGATTACCTGACGATTACACACCAGTAATATAATTCTCGTCGTCTATAATTTTGCGTTTGAACGTTTTCAAAATCCTACATAGTGAATGGCCACGAAAACTTTGTAATAATTTTCGGGAGGAGTGAAAACGTTCCATATTGCTAATTAAAACAACGAATGCATTGATTTCACAGTTGTAAACCTTCTCTCAAGTTTAATAAGTATTGAATATTTTTTTCCATATTTCGAGAGTCAGCTTTCTACCTAACTCGAGGAAGGTGTTCCCACTTTTAAAACGCTTCTCACTAAATCTGCATCTACAATTCTCTTCTTTTAACGTTTTCAAAGACACAAAACTATAAATCTACCCAAGAAAATTAAGAAAGAAAACAGGTTCTTTCAGGTAAGATATTACATTGGAAAACACATATGAAATGTTTAAATATTTTTATTTGTTTTGTGACTATTTAATTTTCTCTAATTTCGAACGCATGGTCCTAATTTTGGTTTTAAAATACTATATCTACATAAGCCATGTGCTTTATAGTAAAATAATAATAATATTGAAAGCTTTGTTTGTTGGTTGTGAAGCACGAACCACCTGTGCTATTCTCACCACGCGTATCGAAATCCGGTTTTTAGCTCTATAAGCCCCAGCCAGACTTACCGTCGAGCCTTTCTAGGAGAAGGGGAAGGGGCTGTCGAATGTGTAAAATATAACGTGGAATGATGGATGATTAAGGCACAACCCCACTGGAACTGATCAGTGAATAGTAATAATAATAATTATGTCGTTACATATTTCATCATTACTCGTCGGTATTATTTTGTGTTATGCTAAGTTAACCTTAGAGAGGATATGCTTGAAAAGTATTGAGGAACTGACGTCGACGTAACTAAATAATCAGTGGCATATTTAGGTAGGGGCACATTGATAATTTTATTCTATGTAAAATTACATGGGATGTAGGGCCCACAAAAATTATAAGTTCCTGGGGCCATACACCCTGTAAATAATTCTACATAATAAATGGATTATTTATGTCTAAAAGGAGTCACTGATCAGCTCATGAAATGGTAAACAAGTGGAAACTAGTGGTTCTGTGTGAAAAAGAACGCCTACATCCTACCCTGAGAAAGAAAGACCACTTTAATAAAACCAAAAACAACCGGTACCCTTACACCGGCCGAAATCTTCAGTACTTGTCAAGGTTGATAAAGTATATCATTCATCTCTGTTACATATAAAACATAACATTTGGAATTAGACGTTTATAGTAACAAATAGAAGTTTTAAAAAAATGTTTGCTTGTTTTAGCGCAAAGTTATTTAATATACTATTACAACTGTGTCTGAGGTGGGGATCGAACTCCGAATTTTATACCATATAGAACTGGTAAGCCATCAGGGGATAAAAGTAAAGAAAACAAAACAAAAATGAAGTTAGGTGTCGAGGATGTTTGGTTCTCATTTGTATATAATGCATTTCAGTCAGTATTTTAGCATTATTTAATCACGTTGAAGAAAATCTGGTAACACCTGTGCTTTGGGGTATGTAAGCCCTAACTTCAAACTTTAAAACCTTAAGGTCTACTTCATAAAATTTATTTCTGTCTACGGTTCATTAAAACCAAATAAAACAGTGGAAAATTGTGTAAAGTTAGACATTTTACTTCAAGTTCATGCACCCATCTATTGCGAAACTTTACAAAATAAGATGAAAAGGTAACTTAGTGCTGGATAAAGTTTTAGAACATCCACCAAGACTTTTGGAATGTAAAACTCCATCTGATTTGTCAGAATTTATATAAGATATTTATTAAAGTTTATTAGTTGTGGAACTGATACAAAAGAATATGGATTGTCTGACCTTTAAAACCAATCATGTCAAATCAGAAGGAGAGAGAAATTCCTATTCAAAATAAGGAGATGAACTAGCGAAGAGGATGGGTGAGTTGGTAAATCTAATATGTAATTGAAATAACATTTTTTTGTTTGCTTTCGCTATTCAACATTGACTGTGAGAAGAGCACTTTCTACTTAATTAGAACTTTAATAATCTTGAAAGTTTTCTGTCTTAGTTAATTACATCTTTTAATTAGTCCTGTCAATGTTTATAATTGTACTTTGGGTAATGGGTAATCACGTTTGTTTGTATTTCTCATAAAGTGTTACGTGTGCTTGTAGAGACAGACAAACGGGAGACATATATTTGCATGCATAGTGGTGTAACCGAGGTTTATAGGGAGTTTGTGTTTATGTGTGTGTGTGAGATTGATTTCCGACAGTGTGTTCAAGTTTACTTAATGAATTGAATCTAATTTCATAAAGCAGTGTAGTTTTCTGTGGAAATCAAACTTTTCGTCTTAAATTGAAGAAAGTCTATACACCGAACATTACTTTAACTTTTGAAAACTTTTAAAAGTTTATTTATTACATATTATCGATTATGATTCGGAAAACACACACGATACTACATGACAAATTACACTTTGATTGTATTAGGATATTAGAGTGTAGTGCGACTCCAACCTCTGGGTTGTTTGAATACATTACAAATGTAGGAGCATTGTAGAAAGTGATCTATGTAACGAAATGGAGACGATCGTGTATCATGTCCATTGAAGCTGTTTTGCAGGTTTAACACACGCATAGAAAACAAATGTAAGTCAACAGGTATATTTTGTTTTGTATTAACCTGGAAAACAATAAACGAAATCTTTTTATCACAGAACTTGGATCCTTTTGTAAATTGTTCTGAAGCAAATTGTCGAATTTAAGAAAAATCGTTTATAAATGTGCAACATAAGTTGCTTCTGCAGTTTTAGTTATTACAGCCGAATGTCGTGTTGTCAATCTAATTGATAATTTCAATCACAATTTTGTATTTGTCGTATTAAAACAACGAATTTGTTTAGTGTATACACACAGCTGTCATGTCCCATCAGTTTTTAATACGTTTATTTGCAGTACCTTTGGTAATATATTTTCTTCTTATGACACATCAGAAACCATTACAGTTATCGTATACGATGCGTAAGCTAAGTTTTGAAGTCATGTATTCGGTACGTTCTTGTATATTCGTCTTCTACATACTCACGTGGAAGCTTCCAAACAAATGAGTTTTAGGGGATACTGAGGAATCAGTACGTTTGTATCCCAGAACGGCTGGTATGGGTGTTAAAACTTCTACTAATAAAGCAGACCAACGTTTCGACCTTCCTAGGTTATCTTCTCGTTAACCATACCAGCCGTTCTGAGACCCATTCTAATTTCAAATGGGTTTCTTTTCATCAAGAATCGGCATACTTGTATCCCGTGTTCCTTCATTAACATGTTTATCTGCTAATTCCACCATCCAAATGATATACTGCAAGTAACATGTTTATATGTAAAGGTTGTCGTTGTTTTTTTCGAATATGAGTGAACTGGCGTCACTCCTCAACAACCTTATCTGTAAATCCAACTGGAAAAACAAGTTACGGTAATGTTTAGGATGAAACTTGTTATTCTTAATGTTGAGACACGTGTATTTAGGTTAGATAACTTGAATGTTTATTTCAAAAATCAGTTATAACGGGGTGATAACTGTAATTTGCTATTACATGTGCTTTTCCTGCACCTTCCATCAAGCAAGAGCTTCGCTCCGTCATCTTCCTTGAAATTAATATCCTAGTTTGGAAGATAACATAGTAGTTTATACTCGATAGGGAAAATGCTATAACAACTTGTTGTGTCTTGAGAAACGTTGGAATGGTGCCAGAAATTAAGTTATTTGGTGGGGCTTCGTATGTCCTTAAGCCTACATGCCGTGGATTTGTTTATATGTGCATCTTTATAATGAACACACTCATGAAAATGTCTTTACAAACAAAAAAGTATATTAATACCATAAGTTACAGGATATCGTCAGTGTTGTTACTACCACCAAATGTGTTACACTGTGTTATCTTACGAAACCATTTTAAAGTATCTATGAATTAGTGTTTATGGTTTATTATTATTAAGCACAAATCTATACTTAGGGCTACTTGTGCTCTACTCACCACGGGTATCCAAACTCGGTTTCTAGTTGTATAAATCCACAAACATGACGCTGTGCTATTAGGGAACATGAATTAATGTAACGAATAATTAGATTAGACTTTGCTGGAATTTATGATCGATAATCGTTTGTAAATACACTTGTGTTAATGACATCTCATGGGGTGTTGCATAAAATTGTATTAATTTTATTGTTTAAAGGACAAACCTAACTGCAAAAACATATGCGTAACAATATCAAATTATATATATATATATATAGTATTCAAGAAAAAAATCTTGTAGTCCCACGTGAAGAAGAGAACAATTAAAACGGGGCACAGATACAGAGTACGTTTGTATTTATTTCGTACAAAACTACTCGAAGGGATATCTGCGCCAGCCGTGATTAATTTAGAAGAGATAGACTGGAGGAAAAGCTGCTAGGAAACACCTCCCACCCCCAGCCCTTTGGCTACTATTTATCAACAAATAATTTGATTAGACATTATACTACAATGTCTTTTCGGCGTCGGATCGTGGTCCTATGATCCCCAGCCATGCGCCTCAACAACCCAGTCTGTGCTAGGCCTACAGGCCTGGAACATTTATTCTGGAGCAAGAAGTATTTGTAGAAATATTTGTGGAACTGATGTTTATTATATCAAACCTTTGTACACAACTCTCTAGCTGGTATTGGATTTTGATGTTTCAAATGAATGCACTTTTAGGTATATGTTCAGAAGAGTGAGTATTTGACTTGTATATCTTGCTGAAAGTATAAATAACCATTTTCCATCCAGCTTATCAACAAATTATTACTCATAATATTTCGAAGCAAAAAATAACAACAGTAGGAATTGCAATCCAGGTTTCGACCCCCCAACGGACACATATTTTCGCTCAAACGAAAACATATAAAAAAAACGTTTCTTAATATTTAGTTTAGATGTAACAAATGTTTTATCTTATTTACAGTCATTCACTTATCATGGATTGTGGTTATTTTTGTTCGTGTATAAAGTATACTTGTTTTAATAATCACGTGTCTGTTATTTTGTTGGTTATGTACAACAGAGAATTACATATTTGATTGGATTTCTTTTTAAGATGTTAATGTATGTCGTTAGATATTTGTAATTTTCAGCTCTGTGTTTGTTTATTGGGCCTGAAAATTGGCCTCGTACAATGTACGAAACTCATCCGAACCAACGTCGACGGAAATACAACTTTCACGTGAAATTGTTATCGAAATGAAACACAAAACAATTATCTGGTCATGGCCACCCACTGATATATATTCCCGGGTTGGGGGACATGTATGTAGGGGATCAGCTTTTACCGTGTAAGTAAAATAATATGTTATGCGTACTTAAACTCAAACACAACTTTAAAATGTTATTAAAAATTGCTAAAACATTTAGTTTGAACACGATATTAAGTTCTTGCGGGCGCCCATGTTTCTAGTATTTATCGTTTTCCCTGTCTATTCTAATTAAAGGTTAACATGTAAAACATTTCTTCCTTTATTCTCGACAATCTTATGGTAGAAAGTGTGACTCGTAGTGTGGATTGCATGATCGAAACCACTTCTGGACTTGCTCGTTCATTCAGCCGTGTATTTTTCATAATGTCGCAATCAGTATCACTGTTCTTCGACTGCTGTTACTTCAGGTAAAGGTCCACAATAGGATATCTGCTCTCTGTCCACTATAAAAAATGAAACCCCGGATTTTAACGTTGTAAATCTGAAACTGTCCGGTAACCAAACGAGGGGAACTCTTTCGGCAGAGATTGATGTTGAATAGCTGCTTTCTCTATGGTCGATAACTTCGAGTAGCTTTGCGCGAAAATTCAACTAACAATCTTCATTTTCGTGACATAATGGTACGCTGCAAATAAACTTATTGATCATACAATTGGAAAAACGCAACCGTTTAAAGTATTAAACAGTGAACTACGAAATGTTATTTTAGAAAGTTGAAAATACGTTGCAGAACGTTTAATGAACTAGAAATTGGAGACCTGAATAATCAGCTTTCTTTTTTTTGTCTCATGTAGTTAATTAGACGTAGACAAAGTTTTCAAACTTATGAGCCAAGGAAATCATACTAGGACTAGAAGTTTTAATTTTAGAAATGAGAAGTAAGTTGTGTTTGATTGATATTTGTCATGCATATCTTCTGAAACAGTCATTTTCTCTTGTTAGAGATCACACTTCTATTAGGTAACAAATTGAAGAGGCGTCGGCTGAACGCGTCTTGTAAACAATTACTCATTAAATTTTAGATGTTGTAAACAATAAAACTTTTCCATTTACATATTCCAGTAAAAGATTATAATTAAACTAACTAGTAATTACAGCTCAAATAGGATTAATAAACTATTTAAGCTAAATGAAACAATAACTAAGAAATTAAAAGATTTATGTTTTCTTCTTCCATAATAGATAAACCATTTGTAGTAATTAAACACACATATTTTACGTTTCTCTGGATAACTAAAGGGAAATTTTTAAACGTATTTGGATATTTTCGTGTATTTAAACGTAAACAGCGAGACTACTTACTTCGTTGTTCAATTGTGTAGCCGCATGTATTTTCCGGTTGAACTTAAAAGAATTCTGAAATATTTTAAGTAATGTTTAGAAAAAAACAACAACTGAAAATGGAACTCTATTGATACTCTAAAATTGTATCATTTGTGTGTGAGATAAGTATTTATTGAACAGTTAAACAACAAGCGTTTGACAGGTAAGTTGTAGCTTGTAACTTTCCAAACTTAATAGAAATAAGTCTTATTTAAATACGTCAAAACTGATAGAATCTCACGAGAGTTTGTTTCATAAATATTCCCCCCCGCCATGCACGACACCCTCCTTCTTCAGTAGCTTTGTGTGTGTATCAGTTGTAAGTATTTGTCTATGCAGATATGTCAGTATCGAGCTAATAACAGTGAAACTTGAGTCGAACCACACTGATGAAGTTTATCTATCATTTGTGGTTAAGTTTATAATTTTTTGTTTTCTTGCTGACAAAAATATCGTTTGTATATAGAAAAGCCACTGTAAGTTTGTATTACAGTATATTTTATAGTAGAGTATAATTTACTTTTAGAGTCGTAACGGATTTACTGTTATGCATTTATTTCAGTATTTGCGTTTGCTTCAGTTTGATGCATGTGACGTATAGTGTTGGATGTATGTTGTACAAAACTCACCTGTTATCTAAATTTGTAGAAGATTCTCGAGCGTACGAATAAAAAATGTACGATGTATGTAAAATATTAGTGATCGCTAGTATTGATGCCAACAGTACTTTCTAGAATCTCGCATAAAAGCTTATAAATTGACGCGTCAAGAGACAGAAATAGCATATCATTTGGACGCTACAGTCAATAAACTACAGGGTGTTCGGAAAGTCACTGTGCACTTATATATTTATTAACAGACATGTTTCAATATAGAATACAGGAGGTAAATATGAATGACAGTTAAAAACAATGTTGAAAGTGACCCCCGTTGGCATCAATACAGGCTTGGATCCTTCTTATTTTGTTTCTAAACACCGCTATCAGTTGCTGGCTTGAAATAGCCTGAATGAATGCTGTTATCGCTGCTTTCAAAACTGCACAGCGACTTTCCGAACACCCTGTATAAGCCTTGGGAGCTGTAATAATGTTTAATATTTATTCATGGGAAAACTACAGATATTTTACCAGTAACTTTTTAAGGGCAAGCATGTTTGGTGTGATGAAAATTCGAACCCGGGATCCTCAGATTACGAGTCGAGCGCCCTAACCACCTGACCATGCCAGTCCTATTTAATAGTAATTATTAATGTGTTTTCCCATTATATTTGAATAGGTTATATGCATATATAAATTATATTAATACACTAAAATATGTGAAAGCTAACGAATGATAAAAAAACCTCACTCGCTAATATTCTGTGAGAATTTTTATTTGTTAATTTTCCAAACTGAATATCTGTTAATCCAGTCGTAATTCTGCCTACCATATAAAAGCAAAGTATAATTACCGGTGTAGCTTATCTTGAGCTCATCAAAACTAAAAACACTGAAATACTTGATTCTGATGCTTTGGCTGTACATAGTGAAACTGTGCAGATCATGTCATAGTTAAATTCGGTGAATCATAGCCAAGCTGTGCTTTGTCAACAGTAATGGAACTAGAATGTTTACAATAATGAGGTTTTCCAAGATACAGGGCCCGGCATGAACGGGTGGTTAAGGCACTCGACTCGTAATCCGAGGGTCGCGAGTTCGAATCCCCGTCACACCAAACCTGCTTGACCTTTCAGCCGTGAAGACGTTATAACGTACGGTCAATCATACTATTCGCTGGTAAAAGAGTAGGCCATGATTTGGTGGTGGATGGTGATTGATGACTAGCTGCTTTCCCTCTAGTCTTACACTGCTAAATTAGGGACGGCGAGCGCAGATAGTCCTCGTGTAGCTTTGCGCGAAATTCAAAAAGTATCGACAGTTGAACTATAATTTTTAGGTACTAGAGCCACCGTATTAAGCCTGCCGTATCCTACCAAAACTAATATTTTATGCATTCAGGTTTTCGCGCTAATAATGCGATAAACTAATAAATGTAAGTACATTACAATAGCATTACAGCTCGATACAGTACACACACGTACGAACATTTTAAATAAATGTACGTGAGCGAACAATTACAATAATAGTGGTATAGAAAATCCTCAATATATATCCCAACACTAGTCCAACGTATGTTTTATTTTTGCACGTCTTCTCCATTTTTTATCTTATAGTTGCTCTCGATGTAATTAAATGTTTGGAACTGAACTTTCTAATAACAATCCAAATAATCAAACTTGATTTAAACTGGTTAATAATTCGCTTATTGCGTTATAAAACTCAACATTTTTTGGTTGTATTTGATACCTGATAATCTTTTCGAATGTCAAATACTATTTATTTATTAATTTTATTTATTTTATTTTATTTTATTTATTTATTTATTTTATTAATTTATTAATATTATTTATTACTGGCTTAAATTTTATTAGCCAGTAAGTTGTTTTTTTATTCAATTTTCTCTCCTTCTTCTAAACTGTATTTAGTTTATGACTAATTAGAATATGCATATTATTTTTGTTTTAGAATTAATCTTCGGGGTGGTGATATGTGTCAGAATTTTAGATGGTACGAGTATTGTATATGACATCAGCGACGAAGTATGCACTCTATATGTGATAACTGTTGGTATATGCCTAATAGGCGTGTCTGTTGATAATGCTGAATGTTGGCGTTTGATAGATAAATGTTAGATTTATTTGTCATGCTTTGCAATCGTTCTAATCTTTCCTATTGTTATATATACGTCAAATTATGTATGTCATGGACGTCTAATGATTTTATTTGACTGTCTTATATCAAGTTTTATTATCATAATTTTTTATGATATATTGTATAGGACTATGTTTGTAGAGTAGCTAAAAATGTGTACTTCGCTGGGACAGCGATAAATCTAGGCATTTAATACGCTAAAATTAGGGGGTTCGATTCCCCTCGATGGACACAGCAGATAGCCCGAAGTGGCTTTGCTGTAAGAAAACACGCAGACACAAACTAGAAATTTATTTTTTCCCTTAAAATCGTTGGTGTGTGTATTTTATTATTCAGTACTTGTTAATAAATAATTTAAAACACATCGTCATATTGGTCTAATCCTAGGAGCTTTTTCTGCGTTTATCGCATACACTACGAGCTTTTTAATTCGATCGAAGTAAACAAAGAGAAAAGGAGTTATGAAGTGAAACAATTCATGTAAGTTTTATACAGTCAGTAGAAAAGAAGCAATTGTTTAAGATCTTAAACTGCTGTGATTTTTCGCACGTTCAAACAGTAAAACAAATTAAATAGAATTAGTGCCAGTTAAATTATTAAAACGTGTTGGAAAGTTACCTGAACTCTTTTTAAGGCAAAGACTCGCTGTTGTGAATATAAAACCGAGAAAAAAAAAACAGACAAAAGAACATGTCTTCTTTTGCAATACGTCGCTAGGTTTCCGCTAGCACTGCAAAGTTTTTTCGCTGTCTATGCATTATATAAATAATATTGAAATTAGTAGTAGTTTGAATAAAAATCGAAAGAAGAACCAATGACACTTTAACCCGGCTTTCTGTGATACTTCTGTACATTTGATAAATAAAAACATTTAACATCATTTACTAGTGTCTGTTAGTTCTGCACGCAGTTCTATATATGTATGTATGTGTTCACTTTAAATTTGTAGCCCAAGAACATTAGATGACACATTGCTCTAATTTTCAATTTTTGGCTGCAATTGGTCAAGAAGGCCAGTGGCTCTCACAGTTTTATCTGCTTTTCAGGCCCAGAATTTATTGCGTTGTTTTAGTTTATCAGAAAGGCAATTATTCAATAAAGTACTTACTTCTTGTATGTCAACATTAAAAGTGGTATAACGCCTTGTTAAATATTGAAATACCTAATTATCCATAATTTATGGTAAGTAAAAAATGGCCGTATTTTAGTTATGCTGTAATTATTCAATCTTATATTAAGAATGTCCAATGAATTATTTTTGTATATTATCATTTTTATCTTTGCGTTCATAATGAAAAATGTTACATAAGGTTATTATTTTTGTGTTTTTGAAATTCAAGGTATTCTTACCACAGGCATTGTACATTTTCGTCTTGTAGCAACATCATGATGGATTAGGCTGAAATCATCAAGTTCCCATTGTATTTACCACACCCAATCCCATAGTAGGGTTAACAGTTGATTTCTCTGCTATGGGAACTCAAACCAGTATTGCCGAACAGTTATTGGTTGCTGTTCAGAATATGAATGGCGCTACTTCTTCCGACTCTAATGAAGCACCCAAGGGAGAGAATTCAGGTATCAAGTAGATTTATATTTATTTATTGTTATAGAACATGGATCACCAGGTACAATATTATATCTCGACTTCTTTACCTTCAACAAGAATAGCTTTCCAGAAGTTACAAATGACATATTAATTTTTTACTTATATAAGAAGTATCCATGTAATAACTCGCAGTTAATTCTATGTATATATATATATATATGAATTTTGAACTACTCCCACAGTTCTCGACAAATTGATTTAAAACTCTGCTTGGAGGTTCTTCACTCCCACATGATATAAACAAAGGAAATGTTTTTCTAAAGCATCTTGGGAGTGCCCCATATATTGAGAATCAACGGATTTTTTAATTTTTTTTAGGTTTGCTTGACGTGATACATTTGAAAATTGGTTGGAAATCTAAGAAATCTTCAAAATTTGTATTTTCGTTTATTTAGATGTTCATAATCTTCATATTGGGGTTTTGAAATGGGTGATGGCAAGAAAAGAATAGGGGCTCTTGGGATTAGCTGCACAGATTCATATAAAAATGGGCCGTTCGAAACAAGAATCTACTTTTATATTCATAAGAAAACGTAAATCGTTAAAAAAAAATGTTCAGCGTAGTTGTTTCTCATGAATTTATACGCTTAAGTTGTTAGTGTGTTTTTAAGGTATCCAAAATTTAATTACATCATTGTCATTCGGAAAATGTACTGAGCTTATAAATAAAAGTAAAATTTATTTTGTCCCCTTTATAGACATATGGCATTGTGAGAAATAAGTTAACAATATGTTAAAAACTGTTAACAGTGCATTTTAAATGATTAATTTTAATATTTAAAAAAAATATTTTGCCCGCTTTATCAAGAAAGAACATTTTAAGGGGGTATTTTGATTGATTTTGTGCACCTTGACGAACACTTGAGATATAGAATATCAGTGTACGTATATAACGGTTCTCTGTTGATTAAAGTTAATAACCCCCTGAACTGGAATAATTGTGAGAAGAAATGCTTTTTGTTAAAATGAAAAGTAAGATGAGTTTTTAGGAAATTTTCTATGTTTTTACTCAGTAATATGCACCATAAATGTGCTTATGAGGGATTAACAAACACTTTAGTTTTTAAGACAGAAATCTAATGATTACAGACTTTTCATACATACTTTTAGTAATGTAGTTATTAGGTCGCATGATATGTCATTTTTGGATTGTATTTATTTGTGTGTGCTCTTTGACATTTTTTTTCTTTTTAATATTATTTATTCACAGCTATGGCAACAAGAGGTTGTGTAAAGCACCCTAAGATATTCTATTTCTAGTAAATTTATTGTAAAGAAGCAAAGCATTACAGAATTTGTGAAAAAAAAATATTATGCGTATTTTGGAATAAAACTTGCACCAAAGTTTACACCGTTTGTTTCGAAAATAGAGACACTGGACAAAGGTTAGAAAAAGTATTTGCCTTTTGGAATTCCAGTGGTCTTACACGAGCCTGGAAAACATGGAGTTGATTGCTATTTTTGCTCATGTAACGTGCAAGACTACAACACTCGAAATAAAAAACAAATTATCTGAACCTTCAATCCACTATAAGACGGACATGTTGCTCATGAACATGATGTACCTGTACATACTTTACCAGAGCCTCTACATACAGTTTCATCTGATTCTGATGTCACTATAAATGATGATAGGGATTGTTTTCAACCTGAAACGTCTGATAAACTACAGCTTTTCTCACAAGGTGAACCTAACGATCAAGTGAGAGATTTGGGAGTTCCAAAGGATTAATCAGAGATTTTCGAGTTCAGACTTCGGGCGAAGAATTTACTTTCTCCAGGGGCATCATTTTACTGTTACAGAAAAGGCGAGAAAGAATTTATGCCATACTTTTTATTGCAAGAAGGTACACTGGTTTACTACAAAAATACTGCTAAATTAATACTAACACTAGGAACTGCTGTCTATGAACCAAGTGAATTACGATTGTTCATTGGTTCCTCGAAAATAAGTCTAAAATGTGTTGTTCTTTACATTGGTTTATATTGTTCGTTTGGTTCACATGAAGAAAATTTATGAAAATACCGAAATTCTTCTTAATAAGGTCAAATACAAAGAATATGGGTGGTTACTTTATGAAAATTTAAAAAACCTTTGTATGTTGCTGAATCAGCAATCTCGTTATGGAAATTTACATGTTTTTTTTTGTATGAATCGGAAAACTGAGCACAAAATTAGCACTAGATAAAGAAGTAATGACCACACAGAGTCAGCCTGATACCAGGATCGAGAAAACACAGAACGTGAAAATTTGATTGACACAAAGAAAGTCTTATTACCTACACTTCTTATAAAACTGGGTTTGATGAAACACTTTGAATGTCTTAGACAAAAATGGTAGCTGTTTCAAGTATCTATGTGGGCAATTTCTAAATCTTTCAGAAATGAAACTTAAAGAAGGAATATTTTGGGCCCGTGAATAGAAAGTTGACTTTGGATGAAAAGTTCGTAAGGATACTGAGAAAAGATGAAAAAGTGGATTGCCTTTAAAGATGTTATTGACAAATTTTTAGGAAACAACAAGGACCCAAATTATGAAAATATCATCAATAACATGCTCTATTAATTCAAAGAATTGGGTTGTAATATGAACTTGAAAATTCATTTCTTGCACTTACATATTGACTATTTCTTTGAAAATCTCAGTACCGTCAAGAAAAGGTTTCATCATCACATTAGGGAAACGGAGAGGAGGTAATAGAGAAGTTGGAACATCAACATGATATATGATTATCGTTGGTCATTGAAACGAGATGCTCCAGACGCAATACAGAAAGAAAGACTATGACTTGCAGTTTTGAGACTAAAATACATAGATTTCAGAAACACAAATTTAGGAATGAGGATGTATATTCATTTAACATTAGTGTTCTTTCCTTTTCTTCACTTTATTTGTATTTTTGTTAACAAACGTAATAATAATAATGAATGTTCACTGTGGTAAACAAAATAATAATTTCATCTAAGTAAGAGCTTTTTCCTTTCTTCCCGTTGAGTAAATAACTCCTCACTTAATAGGAAAAAAACGAAAATTATTTTCGAAATAAACGTAGCTGAATTATGGATGGTTCATTGTTAAAACTAAAACAATTCTTATGAAGTTTATATTCGTAGGTCTGTGTAATCTTTGTTATGGAGCATTTTACAGAAAGAAATTATACGACCATGACAGCTTATAAGGTACTTGAAAAATATTTGTTGACACTTATTTCTAGCTAGTGCTCTACTTGCTGCTAAACTCAGTGGTAATGGTATAGGGACACCTGGATCTTCTGGAACGCTAAACCCTACGTTCGGTAATCTACCCCTTTCTGGAGTTGTGGGTCTTACAGGTCTTCCACAGATGTCTCCATTTGATGGTATTTCTGGACTCGCGGGTTTAAATATAGTTACTCAGCTAGTGTCAGCAGCACAAGGTATACAAGCTACAGCTTCAGCAAGCACAAATACCACCCTAGCTAATAACGGAGCAAGCACTGTGTTGACCAGTTCCTCCCCTGCGAATATCAGTGTTCCTACCAATGGCCAGCATAATGTTCAACAGGCAAGTTTTTCAAAGGAAATTGTTCTATGCCTTACACTGATATATTTTATTATCACATAAGTTTAATTTATTTTCATTTGTGGGTAAATATAATTCTAATTTTTTTA
Organism: Tachypleus tridentatus; assembly: GCF_004210375.1. Lineage (NCBI taxonomy): Eukaryota > Metazoa > Arthropoda > Merostomata > Xiphosura > Limulidae > Tachypleus > Tachypleus tridentatus. Next base: position 87,597,164 of record NC_134836.1, on the reverse strand, counting down.
ATGTATTGACCAAAAAATGCACCTACATAAGTTTTGTGTAAAATGCATTTGATGAGATTTATCTTGGAAAAGTATATCAGAGATTCCTCGAAGTGTATAGTAGCTTTACTTACTAAACCTAAATTATTCATTGTATAAGATTTTGGTTTTAATTTAGCAAAGCGTATACACAGAGATATAACTGGAATGTTCTTATTCAGTAAATAAATTGTTACTAGTCACGTATTTGTATATTTTAGTATAATGTTGCCATGAGTTCTGTTATTTGGCAAGTTTGTTTTTTAATTATTTGACAAAAAATAATGCAAAGTCCAGTCCATTTAATGATAACAAAAACGTAAGATTTTCTTTACTGTATCATTTACAGTTTGCTTACCTAACTTTCCCTGATAGACATAAGCTCACAATAAACACTAACACAATAATTTCACTTCACTTCCTCATTCTCTTACACTTACGGCATTTCTTGTACCTCTGTTTTTTCGTCGACATACAAATTCGGTATTCACAAAAGTGAATTGGTTGACTGATTAGAATATAAAATCTAAGAAGCAACTCTCCAACTTAATAATACTTGTGAAAGACTTGAAAATCAATTGTAATATTCTGTAGGCAAACTCGCGTTTTCTGACGTCATTATATGACACCAAAAGTCCAAAAAAGCAAAATTAAAAATACAAACCTCTATATTAAAAAGCGTAAACTACAAAACTCCGCCTATCTGTATTCGTTAAACAATACTGTTATAGAATGAAAAGCCCCGTAATTGCATAGCGGTATGTCAGCGGACGTACAATGCTAAAAATCAGGTTTTAGTACTGGTGATGAGAAGAGTACACAGTCGTGTGAAGCTTTGTGCTTAAATACAAGCCACACAGAGAAAATAATGGCATATCCAACTTTAGTTGCCATGGTTGACAGTATAGTTATCTTGGCAGTTAAGGAGGTTGATATTTATAAATATATACAATGTAATAACTATACCACTAACTAAGTTTACGAAACAAAGTACTAAACTTACCTGTTAGTCATCCTGGCGAGTTATAATAATTACAATTATACTACAGGAATTCTTTCACAACTTCTATTACTTTACTTTTTGAACATGGCCATAACGTCACATAACTGGAAACCAGGACTGGAGAGGCCAGTTTCAGGTGACTAACGCTGGTGTTTGTATTTACCTGTTAGTCATCCTGGCGAGATACGACCATTCAACTTATACTACAGAGTGTCCTTTAAAACTGGTACTGCTGTAATTTCTCTCTTATTGCTGTACACTAGATATAGAAATTAGATTTTATGCTGTTTAAATTTTAATTCAAAAATTCAACTTTGTCTTGTGTTACCTTGATTCCTTTTTTATGAATTTTAATACTTTTACTTTTAACTTTTTTACCGGAAGTTTGGTGCAGATAGTCTAGTTGCTTTGCGCCATAAAATGCCAAAGCCACCCACCCAATCACAAAGTGCTATAAGTATTTTGATTAATAAAACAAAGTCTTTATTTACTCGCTTACTGTATTAAATTGTTCATTTGCCATTTGTTTTATGGTTTTTGTTTCCAGAGCTTATGGTAGGGAGGTAGGATGACATACTATACTTACCAACATTAATGGAGTTTTTTTTACAAGTAGATGATCAAAATAATTTACTTATAGCTCCATTGAGGATAATACTCCAGAAGAGGTCTCATTGGAAATATTGCATTCTCCAACAAATTACCACTGACCAAGTCTTTGTTTTTAAACATAATATAATGTTTTGGGGCAACAAGGAACCTGTTGGTCCAACTTAGCTGTCCCATACTCTAAACTAAACTAAAGCTATTAAATATATAATTTTTAAAAAATCTTATTATTCATATTGTAATCAAGCTCTTTCTTAAACTTGTTTAAATTTAATGACTCCTCAACATCTGAAGGTAACCCATTCCAGAGGCCAGATCTTGGCAGGCTATAAATCCTACCTACCAAAATTTATCTGTAATTCAACCATTCTCCCAGTTGAGTATAAAAAGATCATACACGAACACTATTATTGCCCTTTACAATCTTAAACACTTTAACCAGATCCCCTCTAACTCTTTTGTTTTTTTAAGAGAAAACATGATAACCCACATATTTGCCCAACTCTTTAAATAAGCTAAATCCTTTTGTAAATCAATAGCATCCTCTTCACAGGTAACAACATCCAAGACCTTAAGTAATTTGACCATTACTTCATCCATGTCATTGATATAAATAACAAAAAGGGCAAAAGTACCTCAGTTGTCATATTAATCCAGTTTGAGAGAACTGCATACATAACAACCCTCTGTTTTCTTTGATCTAGCCACTATTTTATCCAGTTATTCCCCCCACACCTACAAAGATAATTTTTTACAAGCCTTGTCTGTAGCACTTTCTCATGTGCTTTCATCAGATGGAGTTGATGTTTCTAAACTATTTGGCCAGATGATTCCTTAATTCCTAAATGACAGTTGTAGTTATTTATCTGCAACTTTTACTGATTTGAATTATGTTAGTAACTGAACAAATTCTTTTAAAGAAGTACACTTTCTTTTCATTAGCCTACTTTGCATATACTTACTTATTATGGTATATGTGTGATAAAGTGACCACAATTCCCTGGTAGTGGTTACAACTCTGTTGGAAGGTTACTCTATCCATTCACTTTAGAAATTAATTGAAGTGTTCCTGATACAAAGGTACCAGAATTTTTTCAAGGAATACATGTTTTCAACTTGTTTTATTAGTGCACAGCTGTCATTGTGACAAATTAAAATCTGGATTTTAATGTTAGCCATTCCTAAATATATGGCTAATCCACCAAGGGACATATCTTTAACTTTCTTCGTGCTGTAATAAACACAGAATTAATATAACACATCTACATTTTAAATATTTGCAGTCAACACCATACCTTTTTATTATGTTTTTAACCTTTAACAACAAGAATGTTGTGGGTAGCAGCATCAGTTGATGATGGCTATCGTATAAGAGCTAAAAAAGAAGTAACCTAAATCTCCTGAGAATAATATCATTTAAATAATACATCTATCTCAAAACAATTTTCACTCTGATTTTAGGGCTACTGATGTAGGTGTGCAAACGTTAAACAATATTGATTTAAAGAAAACAACAGATCTTTGAAACACTTGGGGTAACTCATGATAGAATGCAACAGTATGAATTTAAACTACCTTGCAAGCCCATGTACCACAGTGACAACAAGTAAATACCTGTGGCAACCTAAAACTAAGATTTATCCTCAATGGACGAATTTAGTAATTGCTTCTGGGTGTACTACTACTTCTCCTTCCTTTAGTTGCAATGAGAAAAAAAGTCATAGATCTTCAGAACATTGTTCAAAATGTCTGATGTCCAGGACAGGACTTCTGCTGGATGTAACAGGTTTCTCAAACAACCATTTCTCCTCAGTGACTGTTGGTTGCAAGTCCTTTGACTCATTGAAAATACCATTTCCTTAAGTAAAAACTGTTTTTTAAACTTAATAATATAGTTGTTAAGAAGAATACAGGGAAATACACTTCTCAGAAAAAAAAAGAAAAGTATGCAAAAAAAAAGTTTTGTGGTTATGGCACCAAAGTTTTTCCTTATACCTACTCTGTGGTATTTTCATATGCACCATTTTCCTGCAAGAGTAATTGGGTGGATTCCACAGAATAAAAGGAGGTCCAATACACAATGCATCATGGAGCAGCTCTGAATTCTTTTACTTTTACTGAATTTGAACAATGGAAAAGACTGAATACAATATAAGGCAAAGTGAAATAATTTTTTTTCAATACACAAAATTCTGTCAAGAGTGACAAAATAATTTTTGTCCTCTTTACTTTCTTGTACTTCTCTCTAATATCCTACCATATACAAATGTAACGGTATCATTTGATCTCTGAGGTTGGATACAGTATATTAAAATAGTTTTGGAGCCTCGTTATGCAATTACAAACTATTGTTTCTGTGTTTAGTTCATCTTTATAATAACACTGAAACATATTTTCCATTGAAAAACACTTGCATATTGAAATCTCAATGGCTGAATTGGAAATATAACTGAACATTTTATCTTAGTGAGTTCAAACCCTGTTGGCCTTGTTTTCAGATGGTAATTGTATTCAATTATGTTATGTACTTTGCAAATGATATTTGTATTCATGGAATCTTTTCCTATTACAGATTTCTGCTCTTTGCTTACTACAGTTGAGGTATCATATTTTGTAGGTCTCTTACTGGATGTTCTTGGTGGTTCATTTTACTTTGTTTTTCAACGTCATTAAGTACTAGGGACATATCAATCTTGAAAATTCTAAATCCAAATAGGGAAAAAAATTTTTTATCTCACTGTAGGAATATTTTGGGTCAGACAGGGCAGTTACATATCTATCCCAAAAATGGTACACATTCATTTGCATGAAACTACCAACAAATGCCAAACAATGTTGAAATATGTTCTTAACATACTCAGTTTTCTGTATGAGTTGTTTGCTTGTTTTTTATTTATATTGTTTGAATATCCTAGGTAGCACATCAAGGAGCAGCACAGCAAGTTGCCATGACACCTCAGTTCATCTTGGCAGCAGGCCAGCCAATACAAGGTATTCAAGGTGCTCAGTTGCTTATTCCTACATCCTCAGGTAGGTAGTTATATAACATTTTTTATGTTTGTTCTTTCATTGGCATGCAGAATAAGCTATAATTAAGTATTCTTATTAAGAAGTCTTCTAGTTTTGGAATATTAATATATTACCGAAACATATTTATAATAGTCTCTAATAAGATGTTCAGAAGATATTTCAAAAGACACTGTATGATTCAGGTAACAAGTTCCAAGTATGAACAAGATATTCCTTATTTCAAGAAAATATTGTTTCTAAGAACTCATGAGTGAAAGTAAAGAGGAATATCACAGTATATTAATGGCAGTAAATGTGCTGATGGTGTTATTCACCTAACACCAGGGTTTATCAGTATGGTTGGGGTACTAGAGATATAGTAGTGGTTGAAACACTAGTTAGACCATCAGAGTGGATGAACATCAATTCCTATGGTGTGAACTGAGTTAAATTGGTGAAGTGTTATTATCACCACTTTTGCATTATTCATTTTCAAATTAGAATTAATGTGAAGCTTAATAATGTAATATTATTTAAAACCATTATGATTACACATTGTAGATTATGCAAAATTAAATCAAAATTTGTTAACAGCTATGAGTGTATGAAGTAGTGATGTAGATTTAGATTTTATCTTGGATACATTAAATATGGCTTTTGTTCTGTAGTGTAACTTATTGGTTATGTTCTCTCTGAAACCTGTGCAGTCTGACATTGTATTATAATGCATTCTTTCATACCACATACAAGCTTTGATTTTCAACACTGTAGCATTTAATAAAAGACATATTTAACTGAATCAGTAAGATGGGCGTCTTAGAAAACTTAAGTCATCTTTAAAGTCACAGGCAAAAGCCTGTTGAAGTTATTTAACACATAAAAACTTATGCAGTGACTTTCTTTTTCTGGTGCTTAAAGCATGCCTATGTAATAGACAGCAACCTTCCAAAAGTTTCAATTTAAAAGGGGTCATTTCAAAACATATACATTATGCCCCACATGAACATTGCTTTTTTCATACATGGCTTCAAATTTAGTTTCACCCATTTCTTTTTTTCATAATAAATATCCATGTTGAACTGTTTTTTTCACTGCTCAAAAAATAATGGAGTTTTTTTTTTTGAAAAATTTTTTTTTTCAGGTGTTGCTATCCAACAGTTGATAACTTTTCCAATGTTTCAATTTGCCGGAAACCAGCTAGTCCAGATGCTGGCTTCCAATGGACAAATGTTTACAACAACACTAGCAAATCTTCAATCTTTGTCTCAGCCATTCCAAATCCCAGAAATATCCACTGCAAGTTCTGTAGGTTTGTGTGCATTATATAATGTAAACATTGTAGATATGAACCTGAACTGTTTTCAAACCATTATTTTTGTTTCAGATACACACATCTTAGAAACAATGCAGCTATCAGTAAATATACTCTTCAAAAAAAGAAACGCAAAAGGGATATTTTTGTTATTTTAAAGAGAAATATATGTAATAACGTTACAAGCTCAGAGTATGTGATGTTACACGTGTTAAGGCACTGATTGTCAGACCAAAATGACAATAAAAGTTGTGTACTTTGAAAATGGAGGAAAACATCGGATTTTTCGCCAAAACACATGCGTGTACGATAAATTTGTTTGAGAGATCTGCATGTTCTGCAAGTGCAACATGTGCAAGATCCCTATAAAAGTGACGGGTTCTCGGTTTCCATAGCTCAGTGTTAAGCCACCGACACGCAATACAGTTACGCCAAGACTGATTGAAGCACAACGCAACAACGCCATTGGTCGCTTGGAAGCAAGCGAATCTTGATCAGATGTTGCCAGAGCTGTGAATGTCCACCCAAGCATCATCACAAGGCTATGGAATTGTCACCAACAACATGGATCAACTCGTGACCGTCCACGATCTGGCAGACCTCGTGTGACCACGCCCGCACAAGATCGCAACATCCGTTTACGTCACCTTCGGGATAGGACCACCACTGCCTCAACCATACCAGGGCTGCGTAGGATTTCCGATCAGACCGTACGCAACCATCGACGAGATTCTTAGGCCCCATGTGCAACCCATCATGGTGAACGTCAACGACGTTTTTCAACATGACAACGCCCGTCCTCACACAGCCCGACTCACCACTGCCTTCTTGAGACACCACAACATCAACATTCTTCCCTGGCCCTCCAGATCACCAGATTTAAACCCCATCGAACATCTTTGGGACGAGTTGGACCGACGTCTGCGACAGCAACAACCTCAACCGCAGACTCTACCTCAGCTTGCAGCAGCTTTGCAGGCTAAGTGGACAGCCATTCCACAGGATGTGATTCGTCATCTCATCGCTTCCATGGGCAGGAGATGCCAAGCAGTTATTGATGCTCACAGGGGGCATACTCGTTATTGACATTGAGTGGCATTAAACTTCAACTAGTGAGCGTGGACTTCGCCTTTGTAGACTTTGGATGTTCAGCAGTGAATGTGCAAAGTTTCACACATGTCATACAGAACTACCCGGAATAAACTTGTTAACAATTTGTCTCATATTTTGCCTTTTGCGTTTCTTTTTTTGAAGATTATAGTAAAATTTAATGAACTTGTTTTTCACAGGTCTACTAATCACCATTTTGAATACTTTATAATATCAAGCTATAAGTTTCAAATACCTCTCTATTTACAGGAGCTTCAAGTGTTCAACCACAGCCAGTTATTGCTGCAGGAAATCTAACAAATATGGGAACTCCTGTATCTGCAGTACCTCAGATACTGACTAATGCATCTGGTCAGGTAGTAGCTGTTGGACCACAGGTGTTTGTTTAACTAGTTTCACTTTTTGTTTGAACTTTCATACTTTTTCATAAACTAAAAGTTAACACTTTTTTTACTTGAAAATATATTTCAAATAATTATCTGTCTACATAACAAAGAAGTATCACCACATGCCAGCCATTACTATGAAAATTTTGTGCACCTCACAAGCTTTGATTAAATCTCTCATCCTTATACTTATCAATGTGTACTGTTACAGACTGTTGTGTAATCACCATTAGATTATAGTACTCTATCAATAGGAGAGTGACATATCCTCCATGCACAGTAATCTCAATGAGCACTAGCATTTGAACTAAGCCTTATTTGTTATGAGACAAAATAAATGAATTGGAAGTTGGGAGTAAGGTAGGGAAGTTGTGCAAAGAGGTCCATAACTACTTGAAATTTTATAGTAGGGAGAATGTCAATTTCAGAAATTTTTACTCAACTCTCAGTACAACAAAGAGCATTAATGACATGGTTGAAGAGTTGATGCAGAAAAAGCAGTTTCACAAATGAACTTCTTTCTTCCAAAAAGAAATAACGCATGGAATTTGTCACCCACTCACCAACTAGTGAGGCATAATTTGATGGTAGATTGCATTGCTATTACCCTGAGAATACTCTTTACCCAGTAGAAATAGTACCTCAGAAGTATCCATTTTATTTTTATTACAAGAATGTTCAACTTTTCAGTTGAAACTGATATGGGGACAGTTAGTGCAGTTTTGTGACATGCACAGAATTCTTCACAAAAATGGTATAAAGAAATAATTTTTTTGCTGTTCAGAGAGGTGAGTAAACGTTTATGTAGTAAACAGTATTAAAAATGTTATTAAACAAGTTATAAGATATTTAGCAAAACATTTACTTTATTTTATAGTTTGTATATGTTATCAAAATTTGGAAAGGTTAATTTTAATTTGTGTTTTATATATTTCAGACATTGAATAAATTGAAAGATTTCAATCACGATCAACAATAGAGACACAATAAGTTCAGAATGAAAGAAAATATAACCAGTATTATGTTAAGATACAATAATAACTTGCAGATGAGTTGAAGTATCTTCAAAAGGTATTTTCTAGAAATGCATAGGTGGTCTTACCTATTTGGCAAAAAATCCACAGACATATCATTGTGCTACTGTATTTGATTAACAGCTCTGAATGTATCATTTCTTTCATGATTTACATATACTACTACAAATTTTTTTGCATCAGTTGGTACTGCTTCAAACTTTTTGAAAGTTGTGGCTATTGATGTCACATTAAATTTAGATATAAGTAAATATGTTGTATATAGATAGATAGAGAAAAGATTTTCAGATTTGTGGTCCATCTGGCCTATATGCTATGATATTTTAGTTAAAATACTATTACTGTACTCTTCATACTGTAAACTCCTACTGAATATTGAAACTAAATGTGTGTCCCAAAAACTTTTGACACTAATAAATACCCATATGTTGGCTAGTTTGGGAATTTATAGTGTCACAAGTTTAACAGTATGATGAAAACATGGTACACTGCATATTATTTCATTTACAAAACTTTTAATCAGTCTGTTATGCATTTTAAGCCAGAGCTGTGTTAAAATAATATTACAGACTTCTCTTTTACCTACCTTTGGGTTGATACTATAAATCATCAACCAAGTTTGTTTTATGGCAACCTTAAAGTTTTATTTGATACCATTACTATCTGAAAGTGATGTATAGCCACTACAAGGTTCATGTGTAACATTTCACCACATTTGTTATGCCAAAATATCATTAGTGCTTTATCAACTTAGGGTTTCAATACTATATTGTGAACTTGGGATTTTAACACTGTACTATTTAAACAAAAGTGGTGTTAGTATTTATCTGTGCAGTTTGAGTTAACAAGTTTTTATGATGACTTTCGAAATGTTGTCCTCTACACTTGTGTCTCCACAACAGGCAGTTGCCATCCATTCGACAAAGTTTCATCATGAATACTCTGCTAGACAGTCTATCAAAGAACAAGTTTTTGCATTTAATATAATTTCTCAGTGAAATAATTGAACTGTAGTTTTAACTGTATTGGAACTATTCAAAATTTATTCTTGTTTTTTAGCTTATTACTCAGCCTCTCCTTTCACTAAACCAGTCTACAGCTAACCTAATTCAAATGGCACCACAGCTGCAACAACAGCAGCTTCTTCAGCAACAACAACACCTCACAGCTCAACAGGAAGAAAAACAAAGCTCTCCCCTAAACAATCAGCCTATTGCTCTCATATCAAAATCCCAGGTAAAGTTGAATTGGAAAAAAAGAAATGCTACATTGCTATCTTTTCATTGACATTCTCTGATTTACAACTGTAAAAAGTGTTGAGTAACAAGACCTCATTTTTTTTATTCTCTTTCCTAACTGGATATTTCACTTACATTTTATGAGGAAGCAGATTTTTTTTATATAAGCTAACCACCCATCAAAATTAATTTTAAGTATGAACAAAATGAAGACACTTTTCTATATTTACAGAAGGATATTTAACTCTTTTTAAGTAACCTTACTTTTCCAACTTAATTATGGGATATATAATTTTTTTGTCAGATATCATGCAGTACTGGTGAATGTAACAAAACTTCTGAACTAAAATTATTAAAGAAATAAGTTTAAAAAATAAATAAAAATTTTAAAGACAGCCCTTATTATTCATATAGGTATCAAACTTTCTTTTAAACTCATTTAACTTACTGCCTCCACAATATCTAAAGGCTAACTATTCCAGAGGTTAATCACCCTGTTTGAAAAATAAAACTATTTTAGCTGAATGTGACTCCTACCTTGCAAAATTTATATTTGTGTTTCATAGTCCTAATATTCTCACCATTAAACATGAAAAAAAGATGATGCATCAACACTATCAATTCCCTTTACAGTCTTAAACACTCTAACTCTTCATTTTTCAAAAGAAAACAATTTAAGAAATGTTAACCTCTTTTCATGTGATAATTTTTCCATCACAGACATTATTCTTGTAATCATCCTCTGAACTCTTTCCAACAATTCAATGCCTTTCACAAGGTAAAGAGCCCAAGACTGAACACAGTACTCCAAAATTCCCCTAGCCAGAAACCTATGTGGTGAAATTATAATCTCCTTAGATTTGTATTTAATATTTCTGCAGATACAACCTAAAATCTATTTACTTTACCACTAGGAACAGCCCAATGCTTGAATGGGTCATAAGATCAGTCAAACATTAGACCAAGATTCCTCTCTTTTTTTGACACTGATAAGATTATCCCCATCAAAATTATATAAATAATTCAAATTATGATAACTCGTGCATTATCTCACATTAATAATAATTAAAATCCATTTGCTATTTCTTTGCCCAACTCACTAAATGATCTTAGTTCTTTTGTAAAGCAACAGCATCCTCCATATAGATAACAACACCAAAGATCTTAATATGATCAGCAATTTTAAGTATTTTATTTATTATTCTTTCATATATATCACTGAAATAAATAAAAAAAGCAAAGGTCCTAAAACAACACAAAGGTACCCCACTTGTAACATTAATCCAGATTTGTAAGAGAATATTTTCCCTTAGTGGAGCTACATTGACTATCCAATTAAATACTTAACTTTGTTAAATGACTTCATTAAATGTTGTTCACAACTGATGTAAGACCAATAGGCCTGTAATTATCAGAACACTTTTTAATTCCTCCTTTGAAAAGAGGAATTACAGCAGCTAACTTTCAATCTTCTGGTACCTGCCAACTGCTCAAAGACTGACAAAAATTAGTTAAAAATGGCTCACATATCCAATCCTTAATTTCATTTAAAACCCTTGGGGAAATGTAATACAGCTCAGGAGTCTTACTGTACTTTAAACTTCCAAATTTTATCTTAACAACTTCAAAAATAATGCAGTTATCTTGTTTGGCTTTGTTTTCACCTATCCAGTGTTTCAATTTAGGAATACTGCTTAAATGTTCATCAGTAGAAAAAGCAGTATTCAAATAACCCTTCTTTCTCATAATTATAAAACAAAAGACTTCCTTTTTCATTCCTCAAATGCCTTACCCCTATCCTAACATCTTTTTTACCCTTAAAGAAATCCTTACTGTTAATTTTTACATTTTTATCCAAACTTTTATCATACATCATTTTTATGTCCTAACTTCCTGTTTGACCAACTTTCTTAATCCTTCATAACCTTCTAAATCTTCTGTCATACCAGTCAATTTAAATTTGTTAAATTTATGATGCTTTCCTTTAATTTTATCTCATACATTTTGTAAGCTAAGATGGTTCTTTTACTTGCAGCCACCCTTTTCTTTCTATAAGGAATATTTTTATTTTGAATATTTAGAAACACATCTTTGATCAGTATCTCCAACAAATAATTCTTGTTGCATTCCTTCAAAATTAGTTTTTTGAAATTTGTATCAATAATATAATTGTTCCTGATCTCCATATGTAGCATTGTATTAAAATCCTCCATTTCTACCAGTACCCTAAAGTAATCTATTTTATTTCTTATACTTTTAGCATTTCAATTTTCATAGTAACAATTAAATGTATTCTTACAGAAACACCTATAAATTTACTTCTTATTCAGTAGTGACATACTCCAGCTAGACGTCTTCATAACAATAAAGCAAAGCCTGTGTGATTGTATCACCAGTAGTCAATCCACCATAGCACTTGAGGGTTACCAGTAGCCAGAGTTGAAGTGTGAAGGCTTAAAAGAGGACCAAACCAAAGATACTATTAAATATCATTTACTAAGCAAATAAATTTTTATGAAAGATTTAAGACTCCCAATTGTTTTGCTGTATTTTCACTATAACAGAAAGGCAGTTATGCACAATATCATATTCTGATATATTTAACAAAATGGAAAATAAAAATATTTCCATTCATGATAATGTTTGTTGTAACTTGGTAAAGGTGAAGAAGTTGTATATCATATGTTGAATCTTACAATCCTTCAGCAACTTATATGCTGTTTTATTTTGATGTGAAATTTACCTCCACAAATGTCAAATGTGAAAACATACAGTCATGTGAAAAAGTTAGGACACCCTATGAAAGCCTGTGTATTTTTGTAACATTTTGGGATATATAGACATTTAATCTCAGTTTTAACAATGCTGAGAGATTATAGGAATATAACTAAACAATTAAAACTGAAGAAAAGACTTTTCAAGATCTTCTGTAAATGTAATTCTACAAAAATGCACATTCAAACTGAGGAAAAAGTTAGCACACCCCCACATTTATTCCCACTTAATATGGCTAAACTCACACACAGGTGTATCACACCAGGTGCACATGATTAGAAGATTGTTACTCAGCATTTTGAATGAGGCTTACCCTATTTAAACCTCAGACATTTAGTTTGGTGTGCTCCTGACTGTTGAAGTGAGAGTGAGCACCATGGTGAGAGCAAAAGAGCTGTCTGAGGCCTTCAGAAAGAAAATTGTAGCAGCTTATGAGTCTGGTAAGGGATTTAAAAAGATCCTAAAAGATTTTGAAATCAGCCATTCCACTGTCAGGAAAATAGTCAATAAGTGGAGGGCTTTCAAAGCAACTGCCAACATGTCCAGGTCTGGTCGTCCAAGCAAGTTCACCCTGAGAGCAGACTGCAAGATGCTAAAAGTGGTATCCAAACACCCTAACATGTCATCACGGGACCTACAGCAGGCTATGGCTACTGTTGATGTGAAAGTGCATGCCTCTACAATCAGAAAGAGACTGCACAAGTTTAACTTGCATGGGAGGTGTGCAAGGAGGAAACCTTTACTCTCTAAGAGAAACATCAAGGCCAGACTGAAATTTGCCAGAGAGAATGTAGACAAAGACTAGGATTTCTGGAATAATGTTCTTTGGACAGATGAGTCCAAAATTGAATTATTTGGATACCAGAACAGAGGACATGTTTGGCATAAACCAAATACAACATTCTAAGAAAAGAATATAATACCAACTGTGAAGCATGGAGGTGGAAGTGTCATGGTTTGGGTCTGCTTTGCTGCAGCAAGACCTGGACAGTTCACAATTATAGAATCCACCATGAATTCTACTGTGTATCAGAGGGTGCTTGAGGATCATGTGAGACCATCCATACCAAAATTAAAGCTGAAGCGAAACTGGACCCTGCAACACGACAATGACCCAAAACATACCAGTAAATCCACCAAGGACTGGCTGAAAACTAAGAAATGGAGAGTCCTGGAATGGCCGAGTCAAAGCCCAGATCTTAATCCCATTGAGATGCTGTGGGGTGACTTGAAATGGGCTGTACATGCAAAAAACCCCTCAAACATCTCACAGCTGAAATAATTCTGCATTGAGGAGTGGGGCACACGTTTTTCAGACTGATGTCAGAGACTGATACAAGAAGCATCTCACTGCAGTTATTTCAGTCAAAGGGGGTAACACTAGCTATTAGGGGGTAGGGTGTCCTAATTTTTCCTCAGAATATGCATTTTTGTAGAATTACATTTACAGAAGATCTTGAAAAGTTCTTTCTTCAGTTTTAATTGTTTAGTTATATTTCTATAATCTCTCAGTATTGTTGAAATTGAAATTAAATATCTATATATCCAAAAATGTTACACAAATACACAGGCTTTTATAGGGTGTCCTAACTTTTTCACATGACTGTATGTTTACTACTGGAATAAAATAATGTTTTATTTTTGTAGTCCTGAAATTTATTTATTGTTTGTTACACAAGTTCTTCATATTTGTACAATGTCCATCAGTTGTTAAATATTTACTTTTGATATACTTTGAATATTATTCCAATTTTTAACTTTCAATATAATCTACACATAAAATAGTAGAAAATACTGATTCAGCATATTGTCATAGCTAAACTGTGCAACACTTAATTTAAATAAACAACAAAAAGTAGAAATTCCAATTTCAAATATTTGTTCCAGCTGCAATCACATTAAAATATATTATACTTCACTGATTGGTAGCATCTCTCTAAACAATATTTTTGTATGAAGAGTAGTATTAGATAGTTAAATTTAAAGGTAATTGATTTTCATACTTAAATCAAATGAACATATAAAGAGTATAACTTACTGAAGACTTGTTACTGGTAATGATTGATCAGGTTGTTTGTTAACTAACAATAAAGTTATGTTTGTTATAGCCTTCTGCAAGTACTGTAACAACCAGTACGCAGGCTGTAGGTGACCACCTTCCAGCATCTCAACTTTCATTAAATCAAGTTGCAATGGTGACCGCTCAATTAGCTTCTCAAGCAAAACACAGTTCTGTACAGGTGAGGAGTAGATGAGGTAGGACTGGATTGAAAACTAAGGTATTTAAAAAAAAATTGTTAATGTCAGTAAGAAACAATTAGAATTAGAAATGAACAGTAGATAAATCATAATACAAGAAATTCTATAACTCCACCACTTTGGGAGAGTAGACCTTCCTTCTTTAAGTGCAATTTGAATATTGCAGTGGCCTTAGGCAGGTGTAAGAGGTGCAGTTGCACTAGATATGTGATTAATTAAGAAATTTTTCTAATCTAATTTTATTCTTTAATGCTTGGCTTTTAGCCTTTTTTATTCTATTCTGTTGACTATTGCTGATATTACTATTGAAGAAAACATTACACTTAATACTGTACAAACTAAACTCAAGAAAGTAGCAACATTTGTCCATTGACAGAGAACTAATGTACGGTTATCACTTCTCTGTTACAGTGGAATTTCAGATGCTCCAACTTAAAGTTGTTTTATTATCCTTGCAACTGATAATTCTGATAATCACTCAGAAGCCATATTTTCAATGTTGTTGTTGATTTATTATAATTTTTCCAGAATTTTGTATTAAAGCATTTGGAAGTACATTTATTTAAATTTTGTTTGTTTAGAATTAAGCACAAAGCTACACAATGGGCTATATATATATCTGTGCTGCACCCACCATGGGTATCAAAACCCGGTTTTTAGCTGCATGAGTCCAAAGGAGTTGGTATATTAGCTATGAAAGAAAGATGGAAATATGAGGTGAACTCCTCTGATATTCAGTAAAATTTGTAAAATGAATAAAACAGCATTTGTTTCTTAAAAATTAAAGAAGACCCAAACTGTTTGTTTTCAAATAAATTATAAATGTAGCAGTCTATAATCTAGTCTCTTAAAGGTAACAATAATTAAAGGCAATATAAGAACATCGAAATTGGAGAGAAAAAGTGCTCCTTCAGTAGTTTCAATACACTTGCAATTTGTATTTGGGGGATAAACTGTGACTTAAAATATTGTAATGGTTGTTTTGTATATAACAGTACTATTTCAAAATGTTTCTTAGGAACCTGTAACTGTAAAAATTATAGGGGTGATCACTTTGTCATTTATGTTTGTATCAATGAAGTTATTATTTAAATTCAGTAGATTTCAAGGAGTATTTTATTCAGTTCTGTTTGTATTAAAATGTAATGTAGGAAGTTACACCAGATATCAGTATGAAAACTTTTCTTGAATTTAAGAATGGTATTCTTGAGAATAAAGTAGTTTTTATTGTTTACAAGGTCATGTTTCCTTGTGCATTGGAATACATAGGTTCTGTCGCTAGGTGGTTGTCTAAACATCTATCAGAGAATAAGAATACCCTTCAACAAAAAAATGGGAATACATCCAGCATTACTCAGCATGTCTTGACAGGAAGCAACTTAGATATTAAAACTGACAGTTTTTTTATAGTTAGCAGAGATAAGAATAAGTAGCAACTAATAATTTGTGTAAATCAAGTGACTGCTAATCTTAAGCTATCTTGAAAACAGAATTCATTTTTCCTGAATTTTCTCAAATTGTACCTCTTCCTTTTTTGTCCTTGGGTATCATTGATTACCTGTGTAGCATTCTTTTTACCATATTATTTTCTGAGGCCATTTATGTTGTTTGATAAAAGTTCCAGTACTTGAAAATAAACTGATAGAAATGAATAAAAAACCATATAACCTGAGCATTTTCAAAAGGTGGACCTTTCTTCTTCAGGGACAGATTGGTTCACCTTTTAAAAGCACTAGGTTATAGTGTTTTTAGTCATTTCTGTCAAGATTTCTTGAACCTACATGTTATTCTAACAGCATGAATGAAAATAAACCTGAATTGTGTTAAAATAGCAGAGGAACAAACAAATTCACTAGATGAAGAACAATAAACGGTATTGATTACCACAGTTGGTCACGTGTATTTAAGGAAATGTATATACATTATGATTTAAAACCAATGTCTTCCCATCATCCATCTGATATAAAGTAGTAAAAATGTGTACAATGTCAACAAATATGTAAAACTTTAATGAATAGACTTTTTCTGTAAATGTTATGTATTCAAATTTTTTAAAGTTCTTTTTGTTTTATATGACTATGCACGTTAGTAGCTTAAAACAGACTGACCTTGGCTTCACCACAAATTACTTTAATAATATTCATGGGTTACATCACATAGGCTAAGTCTCTATAGTAATGGTAAGATAATGTGCTGCCATCTATGCGTTTTCAGACTCAACATTTTTTTCAGAAACCTTATACATTCAGATAAAACAGAACTTCCTCACTGCACATATGGAAGTCATATGTTCTTTAGATGTATGGGTAAATATCTGATAGAAAACACAGAGTATGCTCTATAGAACTCTCACCACTTATTCAGATCAAGGGAATGATTCTTGTAAAATGCTGGTTGATATTTCACTACAGAAAAATAAGTTGACAGCTCAGAAAGCAAGGGTCAAAACACCTACTACAATTGAATTTTTGAACTCCTTTGTACTACCTTTCATCATGAAAACGTATGGTCTACTACACATTACATCTTATTGATACTAAACTGGGTTAACTGAGTGACTATCAACAGATATTTTACAGACATCCCTAACTGTGAAACTGTGCTCATTAGCTTGGTCCACCTGATTTTACATTCAACAGAATGTTCTAATTCTGTGCATTTTTTAGAGGTAATCATATAATGTATGTTAAAATAATGCTGTACATCACAGAAAGCAAGAAACACTACTTCCTATCAGACATTGGTTTCTCGACTAGTAACAATCCTAGTTGAATTAATTAAGTCGTATTGATTGGAAAAACTTCGTTGTCAATTATACCAACTGCTAAACTCATCTATATCTTCTAAATCTGCTGCTGTCTCATTTACTTCATCCTAAAAGGTGTGTATGTGTTTTATAGCAAAGCAACATTGAGCTGTCTGCTGCATCCACAGAGAGGAACTGAATCCTTGATTTTAGCTCTGTAAATCTGTAGACTTATCATTGTTCCATCTGAAAGGCCAGATAAGAAACTTAGCTTCCTCTCCTCATTTTCCAGGTTGGAGTGGGATAAAACAGTGTTCTTGGTCTGTCAATCTCTTATTGTGGTTCCTGGTCAGGCTAGTTTGTAAGAGGTTAATCAATGTATATGTTTTTTAATTCCTTGCACTTGTGTAATGTTCAATGCTTAAAAAACTCACAATTATTTTAAAACAACAATTATTTGATACACAATTTTAAAAATAAGACAGTTTCCAGTCTCAAAAATACAATAAATTACCAATAACTTACTATACAGGATTAAAAATCAACAATAAACTCCAATGAGATTGGAAAATGGTCTCATACACTTTATTTGTTTTGACTTATATCAGTGCATCATCTTCAGGAGTGTAATGTTTTGCAAAATATAACTGTTACTTATGCAATTACCAGAAGACCAATTTGCATATTAAAGAATTCCATACCATCTTCTGACAACATTTCCATCATCCTTATTTAATAATTTAAATTTACTGCTTTTTTATATTTAATTATCTCGATACATTCATATATATATTCGTAGTAATTAAATTTCCAGGTTGTGCTAAAATAACATTTTTTTTCTCAATGAATTGTATTTTTAATTCACTGATGCACTCTGCTAAAGGTGAAATAGTAATATTATTGCATATAACATTTCTTTTGTGTTTATTAATTATGAGTTTGTTCTATGTAATCTATTTTATATTCACATGATATTTTATATATACCAAGATTTTCCATTAAATAAGCCCCCTGCTGGTACAGCAGTAAGTCTGTGGATTTACAACACTAAAATCAGGAGTCTAATACCCCTTGGTGGACTCAGCAGATAGCCTGATGTGGTTTTGCTCTAAGAAAACACACACATATTCCATTAAATCAATTTTATCTATAACTGTGTTAAGAATTTGGCTAACTTTGTTTATTAGTTTGTATATCAAAAAAATATTCATTTGCTTTTTAAACTTTTTCATTATTTGACAGGATAAGCCTGCTCAAAATGATAGTATCAAACATTCTTTTTTACCTTTTTCCATAAGTGGCTTTAAATTAATTCGTGGTGATGAGAAATCCACTTGAAGTAAAAATATATTTGAGGACAGCTGATATGGGTATTAACACTTTTACCAAAATAAATCAGAGAACAACATTTCAACCTTCTTAGGTCATCTTCACGTTAACAAAGAGGTTTTAACTAATATTTTTATCTCTGTTTCTTAGTTTCTTAACAGCTTTGTCAACAACAAAAGGATTAAAACCTCTCTCTACAATTATATTCTTAATTAATAATAACTCTTTGTTAATATCATCCTGTTTACATCATGATTTTAATCTATCCATATAAGAGTAAAAAAAAAATAGTTTTTTGAAATTTAGTGTGACAAGATATTTGATGTATCAGAGCAATTACAGAAAAAGGTTTGTGATAAATGGTAATTTCCAATTTATCTTTATTTTTACTCATTAAAACATCCAAAAGAGGTAAACAACCATTTGACTCCATTTCATAATTAAATCTTGTAGAATTATCAAAGCTATTAAGGTGATTAGCAGAATTAACAAGTTTATCTATATTATGCTGCCAAATGAAAAATTTGAAAAATTCTTGTAGAATTATCAATGCCATTAAGGTAATTAACAGAATTAACAAGTTTATCTATATTATGCTATTAAGATCATTGAAATATCTTAATCATATTTCAGGTTTTTTTTATCCATTTTTTTTCTAGCACTTTACTTTCAAAGCTGTCCATAAATAAATCACATAATAAATCTTGTATACTAAGGTAGTAGTATTTTATTGTACTTTTGCAACTGGAAACTGTCTAATCTTTAGAATTGTGTATTAAATAATTGTTGTTTTAAAATAATCATGAGTTTCATCAGTAATTAATGGATATAGCTTGTCAACACTAACTAAGTTCTTTTTCATGCCTTTTGGCTGTTGTAACTCATACATTAATTGACTGACATGTCAAAGCACAAGACAGAGCCATGTTCAGCTGGAGCCCAGCAACTTCTGTGCTGCTGGCATGTACCAAAGCCACATCAAGTCTTCTTGCTGTTACATTTGTTCCTTCATTGCCATACCATAGCACCTTCTCTGTCATATAGTGGCCTTTTTTATTTGCTGATGTGTGAACTCTGCACATCATCTGAAATATACATGCCTTAACCACTTCACATTTTTTGTGAACATCGTAAATTGTCTGCTGTAGAGTAAGAAACATACATTACTTCAACAGGAAATGGGCTATTGATGTCCAGATCAATTCTTTGTATGGTAGAACCAGTATTTTTATGCTGACTCCTTCTCTTGGTAGCACACACTGTACAATATTGACATTAATGTTGAATACCTTGACTTGATTGTAGTCAATAAAACCACCATAAAATGTTAGTAAATATCTGAGTAATACCTTGGTGCCTTCCATTATTTGTTTCACATCTATTTTGGTGAATCTCATACCTCTAAATACTGGAGATTACTAACATTAATGAAAAAAATATTCACAGCTCGGTGGTTGATAACTGCCTGTACTGCAAAAAAATAGCATAAATGGTGTTTTATGAAGACTACAACTGCAAGCAGTTCATTTTCCATCATGCAACAACTGAGTTTATTGGCCATAAGCTTACAAATGGCATATGCAATTACACATTTTACTCCTTGTATCTGGCTATTCAATGAATGGATATGTTCCCTTTAAATAGGTATTCTGTTGGTATTGAGCCTGAGCAATACTTCATGAGTAAATCATACACATGCAATGCTGTTATTAAGCTTGCAGAGAAGTCTGGTAATTGTTTAATTGGAATTGTATCACCTGTATCTGTGTAATGCTGTGTGCTTGTTTAACACATTTAACAAACTAGTCCCACAAATACATTGACAGATTCATCCAACAAGAAAAAGATGCTGCCACTTCAAAGACTCTAGATGATATATATGTATATATACATACAATCCTGAACCAATGGTTTCAGGATCATTGGTAACTTTGTACTAGCATTTGAACTTGGGAATGTCACTGCTAGCCATGGCTACTTCTTTTCTGCTATTTCAGTGTAAATGTGGATGACAATCATTCATAATTGCAGAATGATACCAGGACTTCATCTTGCTTTATAAAGATAACAGTCCATTAATCTTCTTTCTTTCTGAACAGGAAACAGCTGAATATACAAATAGGGTCTATACACCCATTATGCAACACCAGTGCAAAATATTCTTTTCATAAGAAATCACATACACTCGTGCATTCCATGTTCCTTGATTTGATCTGTCTATTATTGGATAACTCTCCCAGGAAACATAATTTCATTAGATGCACAGGTAAAACATACTAATAAACTATAGTACATCCATCCCAAGAATGCAGATGTCAAAATCAAGTTCTGTGATGAGTACCTTTGTCCTGAGAGTCATGTCTCTTAGACAAAACTGGAAAGTCACCTCTTTATTAATATCTAGTTTATCTGTTTGCTGGAATAAAGTTTGTGTTGACTGACCCAAGTGATTGATTTGCATGGAAAGCCTAATATACTGCAAGATATACTGGTGTACTGACTACTCCTGTATAAACCAAGATCTCTCTTTTACCCTTGAAAATTGACAAGCATGTACCAAGAATCACTCAGCCCTAAGAGAGTTAGTCTAACCACCAAACATTCTGTTGCAAGTTGTCTGTTGCACTTCCCTGAGTTGGTGGCAAGACTCAACTTAGGCTCTTTTGGTTTTCCAGAGCTGCATGACACTATTCACTCTTGTTGTTGGCTTTTCTGCACATCTTGAGCTACCATTAAAAAACTGTAGGCAATATTCCTCAGGTAAAGCAGATGCTTGCCCTTATTTTCCAGGAGTAATCATTAGCATAGGCTACAGCATAAAACATGGGGGGACTATGAGACTCCTGCCAATTGAATGGACACTAGTATTGTTGGATCACAGCACTAGAATTTGCAGGTGTTTGGTTGGCTAACCCTCAACTGTTCTCAGTGTGTTGACCTGGGTGGAATGTTTTTTCAAAGTACAGCCACTGTAATAGGTGCCACAAGCTTCTTTTCATGCAACCAGTTTGAGCTGCATTGCTACAGAAACTACCACATTAAGTATGAGAAGATCTGACATCCTGACAGAGCTTCAGCATTTTACTGGGTAGCCTTTCCACTGAGATGTACTCAAGATCAGCCTAGGATACTGCATGGTAGACATTACTTATAAATGGTACAGATAATTTGTTTTGGCAACTATACTGTCTCTGGTTCCCTCTTTCAAGTTCAAGGCTTGACAGAGAGTCATCAGAGACAGCTTTGAACTCACCCAGTGTATTTCTCAATTTTCCACTTGGTCAAACTAGCACAACTTGGTAACAACTGTCTCATAGTCCCAAAACTATGCCTTATTGAAGTGCTGGAGGAATCTAGAGCTATACTGTTAGACCCAACATAATGTATTGTACAGTATATTCTGTAGACCATACGTTCCAAGCTGACTGAAATGCTTCAGGAAGTAGTCCAAATTTCCCTTTACTACACTCTAGAATGTTGTGGGCATGATATGTTTTCCTTCACTCAGTGGACATGTGATAGTGGCCAGAGCCTTGCCCTCATGACCATCACCTGATCTTAATGTTGTAGGTATGCTCATGGAGTCTGATTCTCACAAGAGTAATTGATCTATAATCCAGGTAAGAGGTGAGGTCACCTGGTTGTCTACTGATTCTGTGTGACTACAGACTCTACTGTAAGTTATACTCACCCTGGCCATGGACCTCTAGACTCAGGTGAGATAGCTTCTATTGTCAAACATCATCCACCAACAGCTTCTCATGTTTCTCTTGACCATTCTCAGAATGCTTTGGATAGAGCTGGAGTTGGTGTACAATGGCTGACAAAGGTATTGGAGTCTATACAGACTGCCATAATTGGTTTTAGACTCACTAGATGCTACACTACTGTATTGACTCTTAATTATTCATGCTTTCCTCTCATTGAGGTCAATTCATAGGGCAGGAGTATGAACAGAAATATTTGAGCAAGTAAGGCATTAGCAACTCTTCAACCTGAGTTGTCAGCTGCAATTGGAGTGGAAGTTATGAACCATTATGGTATTGGTTTAGGCTTATAAACTCTCTCAAAGAACAGTCTTCCTTTACTGACTAACTTGTTCTTTTGATTGTAAGTCCATTCAGTTGTGAAAAATGTCATTTCTATAATAAATAATCCTTCTTAAGCTTTGTAATACAAGTGTGCAAGTAAAAAGATACACACAAGTTAGCAGAAAACAAAATCCTCCACAATATATCTCGTGGTCATGCTATTAAACTTTTCTATCTCTTATGCACTCAATACTATATTCAAGTCAAACTGATTTTCCTTAAAGCAGTGAGATAAGTCTACTGAATAACAACAGATTTGAAAAATATCTATTACAGTATAAATGAAACTCTGAATAACTAAGCTAATGAGAATGAAATGAAGAGACTGGATGTAATATATAGATTACTAGTCTTATCAAATCATGAGCACAAACACTATGTGTGTGTAGTTGCTTAAGATGTTGGATAGTTGCTTATACTGTGTTCTCTTCATTCTGTATTAGTTGAGATTGTATACCAGATCTTTGAAACCTGATGTTACTTAATTCCAAAGTAACACCAGACTAGAACTACCCTGACTGGTCATGCCTCTTCAAATTTTATGGTGATCATAACCTAGAGGCATCACTTGACCTACCACTAGAAAAATACTACTGTCACCATCCTTGCACAATTTACAGCATTAAAGTCATACTGGCTATGAACAGACCAGATGTTACCTTAAAAGAATGTAAAGAGCAAAGACAGCCAGAAGGAAAGCAACTGCCATGCAAAATTGCACTTATCAAAATACCCAAATAATTTCAAAAGAATACAATATTAAATTAAGGAAATTAAAAACACATTGTACTTTTATATAAGATAGCATAAACAATGGACTTAATTTTTTTTAATTCACAACAACTGACCTTCATTGTATAGAACTAAAAGAACCATTTACTTTTTGTTTAGAAACCTATTGGAAAATTATGAAATAATATGAAATATGAAGTTAATATTATGCAATTAGATACATATTAGATTTAGCCATGCAGAGACAGTGAATGTATAAATAACACTTTTACAGAATCAACGATGAAACAACAATATAAAAAGCTAGTAAATTGTATTTTGTTTATTCCTGTTTCGGTTTGTATAATTCACTGTTACAGAAATCCATTATTTTCCTGTGGTTCAATAACCAAAGGTACTTTAATACCAAATATATATCAGTTCAAAAGCACTTTGTCTGCAATGTAAAAAGAGATTTGATCAACTTATTGGCCTTCAATATTAAATATTTTCTTAGAGAAGATTACATTAAACAAACACACTAAAGGTAAATATTTTAAGGATACCCATTAATGGAAAGTTGCAAGTTATTAATTTGTATTACCACACTCTCTGCTTTAACAGATGTAGCTGGTATTTTTATATTTGTTAAACAGTGATAAAATTTCCACTTTTACATTTATTTTGGTATAGAGACTTGCAATAAAAGCAATTTTCATTTCAAATAATCATGTTAAATGTTTGTTTAAAAAATTTCAAGTATATACTGAGTGTTGATGAAGGTACGTATCTGCGTAGTTAAAACTTAAAAAGTACACAGTTTATTTTATTCTTACAATCTGAAATTTGCCCACTACAAAGCCTGAGCTTTGAATTCAAGCATTATGAAAACCATAAGTGTATGCTTGAGCTGCACAAGTGATGGTGGAGGTTAAAAGCATAGCAATCATAATTTCATTTTAGGTTAATGATCTTCACCAATATAAAGATTAATTAACACAATAAAAGAAGAAGAACCAATTATAGTCATATTTTTAAATGTGACTATATTTTTTATTTTTCTCTTGTAACAGTAAGTTTTATTAATTTTATTTAAAATTCATATTTTAGACAGTTGAATTTTAAAATATGAATCCATCTAATATGATTGAATTTTGTATTACTCTTTTTTAATATTTTAGACTGTGACACAACATTTGCCTCCATCACAAGAAACCTCTCTTACTCACACATTTCAAGAAACTGTCAGAGGGGGAATAACTTCACCAGTAGATAACACTCCAACTATTGCCACCCTTCAAGCTACAAGTATGTTTGATCACAATACAGGCTAGTATTTGTTTATTTTATGAAATTGAAGACAAATAGTTCAGATTTATCTGTTTTAACTGTTTAATTGGCTTTGAAGTAGCTAGCTAGTCATGTAAGACCAAATTTAATAATTTTAAACATATATTTATGATTATCTTCATGTACAAAGCTGAATTAAGAAAAAGGCTCTGTATGTAATTTTTATAGACAGATTGCACAGTATCATTGTGTTATGAATTGTATTAACACACGATGTTAGTTCCTTACGTCAAAGAACCCCACACAAGACTTTCGAAAACTTTTGAAACGTCATCCTCTACCCTTGTGTCTCCATAAGAGGCAGTTGCCATCCATTCTACAAAGTTTCATCATGAACACTGTGCCTAAACAATCTATCAAAGAGCTCAAAAATAACTGTCCTTTTTCACTTAATGGTATTCAATCTTCCTAGTAACTTTAATTATTAAAGAAAAACCCTGTCGGTTTACAGGTGTTATATCTTCTTTGTCATCACACTGAGAACAAATTTATAAATTACACAAGATGTGACAGAATCTACTCTACATGAAATACTGTTACTCTTAGAGAAGTTTGTTATATGTATATAAAGTAAAAAAACTGACACTTTGATATATTCATATAAGAACATCTCATGTGGTCACTTAAGCCTTACTACTAATTAGGTCAGTCTTCTAGTTCATCTGTTACCATCTTTAGGGAACACCCAAGAATGACAGTTTGTGTTGTTATAGACCAGGATTTGATTGTGGGTCTCTTTGTTAGAAAGACTTGTATGCTAGTTATCCATTTGACTGATATTTCACCTGATTAGAGCATAAATTAATTATCTGTATGATACCAGGTTTTTCTGTATTCTATGCTAGTGTCAAGTGCAGTATAAATTAGGTTCATGAAAAAGGTTTTTTTTTTTTTCATATAATGGTTTATATTCCTTTTTATAGAACCTGTGCATTTGGGAATGATTGCATAAGTCAATAAAAATTCATTACTGTAGAATTTGTAACTTGTAAAAAATTAAATTGATTTCTATTGTGTGGTCACCCTCTTTGATATGATGAATTACTTCATATAGAACGGTATTAAAATCTTGTAAGTTTGTTATGTTCCTGAATCCTAACATTTATTGGAATTCCTGTTTCTTCAGTATACTGAAGTCTACATCCACAAGGAATGGTCACTTTATTCTTGATTGAGTAATTAGATGGTTTGGTGTACACTGAGATCAAACAGCTGTAGCTTTTGCACAGTGCTGTTCTGACTTTATACTGTTTGTACATTTTGCACAAACCTCTAACATAAGGGATTAAGACTGTGTATATGTAATTTTTCTTCTTTAGTAAATGTTAAGGGTATCCATTTTTAAAGTTTCTAGGGATGAGATGCTATTCTATTCTTCTTAGTGACTTCTGTGTTACATAATTATTTTTTGAAGACTAGGCAATCTTTGACATCCATCTTTACATTCCTGAGTTAATTTTGATGAATGTATCAGAATGTATGAGTTTCCTTTAAACTTCTAGGTTAATGGGCTAAGTGTCTTGGAAATTATCACTTCTGGAGACATAAATTATCCTTTTTTTTTCTTTCTTTTTTTTTACTATTGTGAATTTCATCAGTTTTATAAGTTTTCAGATGGTTTAAAATTCTAGAATATTGTTTGTAGTATGCAGCATTGTTTAGCTTTTCTTACGTAGTGTGATGGCACAGAAAATTAACCACTTTTGGAACTGTTATGTAACAGCTTTTCCCATTGCAAAATATTCATACACAATATAATCAAAAAAGATATTCATCTGAAAACAAGGCCAAAAAGGTATGAGTTTACAAAGATAAGGCTCCAGCCATACTTCCCATTTGACTGTTGTATGTCTCAAGCAGTTGGTTAATGAAATTTGTATTCACTCTATCCTGTATGAAGACATACAAGCCAATTTGATGGAAAAAGTGTCTATCATTTGTCAGACATAGCACTTATGGATATGTTTGTGACTGGACTGTTGAAAGTACTGTTGATAAACTATTAACTTGGTACGCTTGATGTTCCAAGGCAGTTGTCTTCATCCACCTGATTCAAAACATTTACTTTTAGTTCTTGTTGTGTTAAGGAAGTACTGCTACATGTTTTTTAGTTAACCTTGAAGTCATTGAATGACAAGAATGTAGTACTGATGCTGTATTTGCCTTCTGTTACTAAATGGGAAGAGGTCTATGATATTTTGGTCTCCATAGCAGAAGACAACAAGTATAAAGAGCTGAAAATATTTTGTTGTCGTTCAAAATTTGTAGTACATACTGGAGGGATTTATATATTTTGATAAAAGTTGATAAAAAAAATACCTTTATACTTCAGAATGGATTTTTATTTAAATCAGTGTTCTGCCTTTGAGGCTTCTTTAGGGTTAATATACATAACTGTTTGTTATTAGAAAGTGACTAGAACAACTCCAGAAGGAGTATTAGAATATGTGAAAAAGAACAGATTGACATCGGTGTTTCCCAACATTTTTGTTGCACAGAATTCTTCTGATTTTGCTCATCACATTTGCTAATGGAGAAAAAGCAGCTTTTCAAACTTGACTTGATTAAGAATCAACCTGCAACCAGTCATGGAAAAAAAATCAAGACTAGTCAGACTGGAAACAGTTTGAACTGAGCATGAAATTTTGCCTTGATGAAAGCAAGAAGAGTGAATTTTACATAATTATAAAGTCTGAACTGGCATGGAAGTCATGTGTTAACTGTTTCTATAACATTTACCCATAAACGAATGGTGATAATTTATAAAATGGGAATGTTTTTGCTAACAAGTGATGGCCAAAAGATAAATATTGATTATGAAAATGTTTCACATAATCAAACAAAACAGGACATATTTGTAAAAATTAACTTATCTGTTGACATGCACATTTTTTACATGTCAGATTCTATGCAGAACAACTTGTGCAGTTTAAGGTAGTATTTCCTGCTTTGAATCCATCATTAACACTAGTGCCACCTTTAAAAAACTTCAGTCTTTATTAAGTTTATCATATAAAATGTGATTGGTATCAAAAGATATTGTTCAGATGTTACACTAACTAATTTTCATGAAATATGTTTATGTCAAAGTGTCAAGGTTCATATTTTGTGTTTAAATCTTTCATTTCATGACATTAGTATATAATTCCTAAACAAACCTATATCTATACACATTCTACATATCAGTCAATGAAATTATACTTGCTCAATCAATTGAATTTTACTAGCTAATAAGCAAGTTGTTCTTAAATGTAAATTTCTTCAGTAATTACTTTTTGACAAGCTTATTAATACAAATGATATTACTCAATGAAATATACAAATTTCTGTAGCTAATACAGTCAGTAATGTTTTGTCACATTGCTTAAGTAGTGATCTGTAAACCTCACACTGAAGTAAATTTAGCAAAACACCACTAATTCATGCTGAAAGAATACAGATGCATGATATATCATTTGAAGTGTAGACATCAAGGGAGATGGTGCATATCAGTACCATTAATGGTGGATTAGTAAGATATCTTTGAAGCAAAAACAGAACACCTTCCAAAGATGATGTAATTTTTTTACCAAAGATATCATGCACCTGATGACACTGAGAGATTAAAAAATCCAGGCTTTTCTTCCATATCACATCTAGTACACCTCTGAGCAAACTAGATTGTACAAGTCCTAGGTGTTTCAGAGTGAGCATTATATAGTCATATTAAATGTATTATGTTCCCAAAATGTACTCAACTAATTCTTGTACCATTTGTTATGGGTGGTACTATCAACTGTTGGAGCCAAGTGCTGCAGAAGTCACCTTCACAGAAAAAAATTTCTGCTCAACTTGTTCCAGGTGATAGGTTTAAAGATGAAAAACCATTTACTACTTGTAATAGAATAGATATGACTAATTTAAAAAAAACATATAAACTACAGCACAAAAGGATCAAACCAAATAGGTCTTTTTAAGGTTTCAAAAGTTAACCATAAATACTTTGATCAGACTTCAGTCACCAACTTTAGGTCTCATGTCTTTTTTTTTTAGGATTTAAACTTTTAAGAATGTTAATACTAGATCTGTGCAAAACTGTTTAGTGATTTTTTTAACTGAATGTGCACAGAGTTAATCCTTTGGATGGGCCCCATATTCTGAACTTACCATCCACATACATGAAACGTACATTTAACTTAAAACTTGCCACAAATCTGTTTTACGAAAAAAAAATCAATGTGCCGATGAATTGCTGACATCAGAGTGACTCAGACTCTAGCAAGTGGACTGAAGAATAGAAGTCCTTTCATCACAAATTTACATGTTGCAATTGTATAACTTCCAGAACTCTTAAAATGCATATTTACCATTTTTTAAAAAGTATCTTTGTATGATATATCTTGCATCTGAGAAAATAATGCCATACTTTAAGTTTTAGCATGATATCTATGCTACTCTAACATAGTTGAGTGCTGAGCATACATATTGCATAACTAGTGTGACTCCTGGCAGTGGTGTAAGTATGCCAGCTAGAACCACAACTACAATTATATGGAAGTAAATATAGGGAGTTGTTACTTTTTATATGGGGGCCTATCTTTTGTAGTTAGATCACAAGCTCTTGTAATATAAATAGTATCAAAAGGAACAATGGTTCACAAGACCAACTTCCATACCTTGTCCTAACAAACCACAGCCAAGCGAAACCACAGCCAAGGGTTTAACAACTTTAACTTGTGTCAAAATGTTTCTAGTTAAATAGACATTCTATTGATGAATTTAACAGTCATCAATGACACTTTCAGTAAATGGGATAATAACTGAAAGTGGAATGTGAAGATGTAGTTACATAATATGAAAAGTGTAGAAATTTTATAGACAAGTTATGGTTTTGTGGTTTTCATCAGTTATATACAAAAACAGCTATACCAGAAACTTAGGTACACAGGAGGTTTTTATATAATTGATCAACAAGTTGAGCTTGTTGGCTTATAAAGATACTGAAATTTTAGAAATGAATTACTAAAATTTCTTAGCTGATTATTTTTGGGTGTAATACAATTGGAATTGTTAATTTACAATAAAACTAAAAGACACATGCATCTAACCGTTGTTTAGCTGTCATTGTATTTGTGGTTAAGTTTATTTTACTATTAAAAAAATATCAAGATTTGCCAGGTTTATCAGTTTATTTCTGAGAAGTTCCATATTTTATGCAGACAAAAATCAAAAATTTTGATATGAAATAAGTTTTTATACCTTCATTAAGATTTTATGGGCATGTTTCTTTCAACTATGATTGCTGCATCTATAAAAATGTAAATTTAAAATAAACGTGTCTTATATCCCAATTTCTTTTTTAGCCCACTAGTATGTTTATTCTTAAGTTTATTGATTTTTTAGTTTAAATATAACTTTTTTAATAATTAAGATTTTGTATCTTTTGCATTTTTCTAAAATACTAATATTAACATCAATGCAGAAGTGGAGTTAATATTTTAAAGTAGAGTTTGGCTGAATCTAAAACACAAATGGTATGTAGTTTTCTAGCTTGTGTCAAAAGTTTATATAGATAAATAATTTACAAATTTTTCTAACAAAATAATTATTTTAGGGGAAAAAAGAAGTTATACTTAATTATAAATTCCTTATTTGCTAGCCTAATGACATGTTTGTACATTTTAAATTGAAACAGTTATTAATTACCCTGACAAAGGCTGAATTTAGAATGTTGATTATGTATAAATGAATGTGTTTTAAAACACAACAAACAAAATACTTTCCAACTGTAAAAATATTAATACTAAGAATTATTTTCCTTTACTAATTAACTTTAACCATGTAATAAAAGTAGAAGTTAAACTGTTTTATTTAAAAAAATATACCACATCATTTGGCAGAAACTTTTTCTGCATAACAATCTTTAACTTCCAATCAAAACATGTAACTTCAATAAGGTATTCAGCAAATTACTAGATATATTCAATTATTCCAGTTTTAGTAAGCAGTTATTTTCATTTAGTTCTATTCCTGCAGACACAATCAATAACCAAACATCAAACATTGTCGATGGAATCAATCTAGAAGAAATCAGAGAATTTGCCAAAGCCTTCAAAATCAGACGATTATCCCTTGGATTAACACAAACTCAAGTTGGGCTCGCCCTAAGTGCAACTGAGGGGCCTTCCTACAGCCAAAGTGCCATCTGCAGGTAGGTATAAAATTCAGTAAGAAATTATGATAATAAAAAAAATAGCACACTAACACACTGCATATATACTTAGTTACAAAAAATCATAAGTGAATGTTTGAAAATTAAACTTTAAAAAAGAAAGAAAAGAATTTCACATATAACTTTAAGTAAAGATATTGAGAATATTTCTTAATGATCTAAAATTGTCACAAAGTATTTGTAAGTTCTTTTAATGTTTGTAGATTATTAATGATTTGTCTTTTTTTTTTCTTAAACTACCTGAGGGTATATTTTAGTTCTCTTGTAGTTTTCTATGTACTCATTAAGGTATAATTTTTCCATGGAACAAACAAAGTCTGTCCTCTTGGTATCATGTTTGCCAAAATGTTTTCCACCTTGAAAGAATAAATAAATTATAAGAACCTATACACGAAAGCAAAGGAGAATGTATGATAACATGTCAACCTCCCTTCATCTCCTGTATCCAGAACATGTTTTGCCCATTACCAGTATTCACGTTAGATTAATTTGCAAACTCATCTATACAATTTTACTTCTGAGACTACTAGAATTACTCTTCCTCTCTTACATGGTTTTGCAACATATTTCAATACAATTTAAATTTATGCAAATATTTTTACAGTTCTCTACAATATTCATTAGGTTCGAGAAACTAGATATAACCCCAAAAAGTGCTCAGAAAATCAAGCCTGTTCTGGAAAGATGGATGAAAGAAGCCGAAGAGAAATATAAAAATGGTGATCACAATTTAACTGAATTCATTGGGAATGAACCAAGTAAGAGGAGGAAGAGAAGAACATCATTTACACCTGCAGCACTTCAATTACTTAACCAGTTCTTTGAACAAAATACACACCCTTCAGGTTAGTTATCTTGGTTACTATAATTATCTACTGATGGTGCAACTGCTTCAAGTTTGTATGGTAAGTACTAATTATTAAGGGTACGTAAAACACTCAGTGCAAAGGAAACCAAGCAGTTGGCTATTACTACCATAGTAATCCAAAACAGCATGATAGACATTTAAACAATTTTGTCAGATAAGGAAAAGTACATTGCCAATCTTTGACATATATTTGAATAAGGATATAACAACATAAACAGGTCAAATTCTTAAAAATGTAGCAACAGAAAACCTTATCAATATCACTAATCAAATTTAAAGAAGTTATCTATCACATGTACATTTGAAAATTCTGTATGTATTATAAATATGTTATATACTACAAAATAACACTTTCATTTTTATTAAAAACTTCACATATCATAATTTCTTTCATATTTAGTTTCAAACTTATATCTAAATACAGATGTAATTTACCACATTATAATTTAGCAAGTAACAGAAATATAGTGATTGCATAAATATATCCTACTGTCTCTTTTGAGATTAAAAATTCAATAATTTCAATAATTAACTGCTAATCAAATACAATAAGCTCAGATCTTTAAGTCAGTCAATTATTTTCATATTCCTCAAACTTAAACTATTCTTATTGAATGAAGTTTACTACCTTCCCTTAATCCACTTTGGCATTTATTATGATTATTTTTTTTGTTTCTTTACAATTTAAAACAGCTTTAGAAATTATCATTGTAAACTGCTCAAGTACTTAAAATGTAACTTCATGAAAGTATTCTTTAATATTACTGTTTCTTAAATTACCATCCACTTTGATATGAGTTCCATCTCTTTTCAAAAGGAGCTGAGATGACAGAATTAGCTGAACAGTTGAACTACGAAAGAGAAGTAGTGCGGGTGTGGTTCTGCAACAAACGGCAGGCACTCAAGAATACAATCAAGAAACTGAAAGAAGGGACCTAATTTTCTTCTTGTGACTTTTTCAACATGTCTTATATGCTGTAAATTTTGAGACATTCTTAAGAATTGTGTGTATTATTCAACATCATGATATTCAGTTGAGGGATAAATACATAGTTATCAGCAGTAAATACGTATGGCCAAGATTGACATCTAAGTAATTAGTTTTTCCATCTCAATCACAGGTTTTATCTGTGTTGAGGATCAGCTCAATTTTATACTTAAGATAATGGTATTTAAAAACTTGTGTAAATAGTAAATTGATGATTATTTATGACTTAAATATACATCGAAAACTTGCATCAAGTCAATGTAGAAACACAAGTCTTTTTTTATTTTTGACATTTATTGTATATTTGATATTCTTAGGTTACTTCTACTGAATTTCTTTTCTTAGTAATCAAACTTTGTATGCCCATATTGGCTTTATGTAATTGCCTGGTAATTATATCTATTAAAAAAAGTATGGTTATTCACTCATGGTATATTTAGGATCTAACATGTTTAGGAAATGGGTCACTTTATGCACAACCTTAGGCCCTTTAGAAAAACGAACACAACAATGTTTAACTGAATATTCTGTTATCCTCATTACTGGATATTAATGCCAAACTATACAACACACCTTCCTCCTATACAACTACAAAAACCCTCAAATAACTTGTCTAACAGAAACCTTATTTATTTAGTCATTCAGTGCAGTGACATTAAAACACCAGTGAACCTTACTGGAGTTGCAATATGTGAAGCTTTTCTGAATCACTCTGACTTCCTTACTCATACAAAACAAAAAAAAGTTTGCATAATACAACAAATGACATTAGTCAGTTAAGGTAAAACACAACAAATTTATAGTCTGAGCACAGTTTATACTCATATATTAACTTATGAGGAACTCTCCTTTTTTCTGGACATTTATAAAAATGATTCATTTCAGAAAACAGAATTTAATATTGAAAGGTAGGAAATTAAATACTTCAAATAAAGAAATTTCATATTCAGATTTTTTTCAAGTTATATTTCCTTTTATTTAAGTATTTTATGTGCTCTGTTTAATCAGTCTGAAGAAAAGTAATTATCTAACACCTGAACTTCCGAGAAGGAAATTTGTCTTTGGGAACTGTAAAGTGGGATTTATTTTCTTTAAACATTTTTCTGATTTAAATATCTTCTTTTATTTCATAAATACATCCATAATTTTGTCATGGTATATTTCACTTGTCTGTAAAAGTTACTATAAGAAGAACAATCTCTGTGTCTTACAATTATATTTATTCCCTTGACAAGTACAAAATTCTGGGAATAAGCTTGTATTTACACTAGAGGAGCTATATTTTTAAGATTAATTTGTTGTCAAAATGATATTGCCCTAGATATATTTAGTTATTTACACAAATATGTGTTACATGTAAGGTATGATAAAATTCCATCTATTTCCTCTGAAAAGGTTGGGTTTTTTTTATCAAACTGTTTCTTATTGATTTCATGCTCATATTTCTTAAGGATTTGTTTATATTTAAAAGAACCACAGGCTATTAATATACATGAACTTTTACCTTCAATATGCTTTTATAATAACAACTGTGGTCAATGTTGACTCTGATCTCATCTTTTAGTAACTACACATTTATATCAACTATCCATAAAATCAAGTCTCTAAATATTTACATTCCCTTCTCCTGTCAGTTTTTTATTATAGAGAACAAGAAATATTCTGGGTAGTAATACATCTTTTTTTCATATTCAGCCTCTAAAAGGTGATTTTAAGTTATTAAAAAATAAAAATTAGGTTTTATTACCAGCTGAAAAATTATATTAAAATTTTGAACAAAAAGATGAAAACATCCTATAAGCAATTCCTAAAACAGTATGAAACATTATTATTTACTTTTGTCAAGTAAGTCTGTATCATTAAATTTTAATATTCAGGGATATTGGTAATAATTTTTTTACCACCTTATGTTGTAAAGTGTTTAGTTTAAATTTATGTCCACTGGAACAGACTGATAATTTTTTAAAGACTAAAAAAAGTTTTATTTTTTTACGAGTCTGCAGTTTAATCTAAATAATTTTATGTTAAAACATAAAATATTTTTAGTTCCCATCATTTAGATTGCACTACTTTATTTTTGTTTTAATGGAAAAGGGTGTAGTGATACTTTGATGCCATGGACACAAGGCTGAGAAAAGCATTGTGCATTTAAGTCATTATGGAATATGTCTTGAAATGATCCATTGAAATTTTAAGTATTTTTGTGATAGTGTCCACTACTGAAATATGGGGCAAGTCCATTGAATAATCCTTGATTGTTTAATAATTTCAACAGACTTGCATCTGTGGCTATAATTTATTTCTACCTTAAGTAACTATATGATGCCATTTGTTTGCAGATACAGTAATATCAAGGAATATTTTCAATGTATTATGTTAGGTTTTTATCAACAATTAAAGCAATGAAAATACCAGAAAACTTTATGATTAATTTTTTATTCATTTGTATATGGTTTAGTGTTCCTTAAACTACTTACAGCTTGTAGTTTTTTTGTTATACTCATGCATTAAGATATTTATATGCAAATAACCTTCAACATTTTTTCACATGTGCTCAGTAGTTAGTTGTAGTTTTGTTACCATTTTGACTTCCAGAAATACAAATTACTGTTGAAAATTTTCTAAACAATCACTTGATTAGTCTTTTCAACAAAATTTATCTCTGAATAAATTTGATTGAGATGTAATAGTTTTTCTTTGGTTACATTTAACATTTTAAATTTATCTGGAGTAAATATATCTGTAAAAAATATTGGTCTCTAATACACAAACTGAGGGACAGAAAATGAGTAAAACAAATGTTAGCCTTACTCTAAACAGGAAAGTCTAATACATATTTCCATAATGGAGTAAAGCAAGCACAATACCATGAGCTATTCTCTGTTAAAAAAATTAGAAAATGTTTGAAATATGTGCCATTTATGAATAAAATGTAAATAGTTTATAATACCATGGTGTTTAAAGGTGTGATTCAATAGAGAACAGTTTTAAAATAATAAAACTTTGTACTGGTATTAATATAAATTATCTTCTTGTTTCTATAGCAAGTGTTATTATTTGTTT
Organism: Tachypleus tridentatus; assembly: GCF_004210375.1. Classification (NCBI taxonomy): domain Eukaryota; kingdom Metazoa; phylum Arthropoda; class Merostomata; order Xiphosura; family Limulidae; genus Tachypleus; species Tachypleus tridentatus. The sequence continues at coordinate 87,561,054 of NC_134836.1, read as the reverse complement.
TAATAATATTTTTCAAACAGTATATTGTTGCATTTTAAGACTTCATAATTTAAAAAAAATATTATCATTACTGATTAGTACTGTTTCTTTTTTTGCACTTTGATAATAAATTTACATTCTATTAGGAATTTTATTTGGTGTACATAATTGTTGGAAACTAAATGCCATTAGGATGAACTTGTTATTACAATCATAAGTACTTTACATTATTTTTTATCTTACAAACATCCCTAAATTTGCGGAATCTTTGTTAACAAAGAAATAATTATTTATGCAGTACCTTCAGTTTTTATTTACTAGTTACAAGTGAAGTTTAGATTAATTTTGGCTACTTTTAATGCACATACATGTAATTATATGTAGCAGCTTCAACCATATTCACTAATTTGAAATTATTTATCTTATTAACTAATATGTACTGCCCTGTAGTTTTAGACTTCTGAATTGGCTTATTCCAAGATCATTTTAAATCAGTTGTTCTCAGGTTTTGTCAATGCTATATTAAAAAGTGTTACAATTAAATAAACAATTACTGGTTGATGTCTATGTGTATGGAAACTTAAAAACTAAAGCTTCAAAACTTTCCAAGTCTTGCATTATTAACAATAAGATAGTTGAGAATATTTTAAATCCTTATTAACATAATAACTTGTTCACTTTAAAAATGTGGTGAAAACCCAAGCTAACTAACAGTTGTTATTTTAGTAATTTAATTTTGATATAGTTTTTCCACAGGATGATGAAAGAATTAAATAAATACTTTGACAGATAGTTCAATATAAAGAGTAAGTTGCAAAAAAGTATTGTTAATACAAAAGGAATATTTTCTAGTAAATTTCAACTGCTTCTTTTAGAACATATAATAAAAACTTTTAAATACAAGTGTTTGTAGCTGTTCTAAAACTGCCATTATATGAAAATGCTAAATATCAGAAGTCAGTTCTCCAAATAGTTTTTGGTGTAATCTAATATTATTTTAACATTTTTTTTACATTTTCTGTCTAACTTCATTAAATTCAGATATTTTGAAGTAAACAGTGTAATTGATACACTTTGGCAGGTAATTTCTTAATTTTATTACAATACAATAATTCTAAAATTCTATTTTAAAAACTAAAATAAATATACTAGACAATTCACTGATATGAAAAATACCAAATATTGTACAAAATATTGTGTATATGCAAAGTGAATCATTGTATTTCTTTAGCATAGAAAATCCACTTTTTGTAGTAAAACTTGATAACATTATATATGGTGTCTTTTTGTAGATGTTTAATGGTAAAATTACGAATCAGTACTTTGTTAAGAAAAGAAATATTTAAAATAAATTTGATATATTCTTCCTCACACAGAACAAGAACTCCATAGGTACATCTCAGTTCCTTTCAGTTATAAAACACACAGGGATTATATGACATATATGTATATTTACAAGACTTTAAAAACTTAACTTGTAGTTTTATGTTTAATCACATAGTTTTATGTTTTTTTTGTTTCATTCTTTCAAAAACCAAAGCTCCTTCTTTTAAGTTAGCCACTAATAGTTTCCAGTAAAAAATATTCACAACTTTTGATTCACATAATGTATAACAAAAAAAAGAGGATGGTGGTATATAATAAGGAAGCTGTTTTAAAAATTGCTGGTCTAATTATTTGCACCATGTATTTTCTTGATGACGAGAAACCCACTTGAAATAAAAATGTATCTTAGAACAGTTGGTTAAGAAACATAAAGTGTTAATACCCATACCAGTCATTCTCAGATACATCATGTATTTTGTTCATATATTTTGTAAAAGATTTATTTGCATAATTTCTTCTTTTGAAAAAAACAAAAAACACAACCACTATAACCAGTTCAAATATGATAATTTGTCAATTATCAACACCTATATATTATTAGGTATTCGCTAACACTTTACATAAAATATATTGCATGGCATATAATTCAGCTTTACTAGTGACTTTAAAAAATTACAATACGAAGTATGAAAAATATTTTATGTAATTACTGTAATTTATATGCTTATGACTTCATATATTATTACAGATACCCCTTTCAAGATATAGAAAGCATCATCTGATTTTATGGCATCTCAAATTAAGGTTAATGTGTTTCAGTGTAGTAATTTCACAGGAAAAACATACTTTTTAGTGGTTGCAGAAATGGATAAAGTGAAAACAAAATTAACACCTTTGATGTATGTACCTTCTTTTTTGTTGGTTTCTACTTGCAATTTATGATGCTTTAAACAAAAAACAGTTGAATGGTTTTAAAACATTATAACACTAATGAAATTGCTTATTAAAATTTATGCCAAATATAAAGCAGATACAATAAAATCCAGTGCCATGTTTAGAATTTGATATAAATAGGCTCCTACCTAGCAAAAGCACAACCAAACTTACATAAGTTGGGCCAATTTAAGTATTATTTAAACTGATGTTATGGACTAATATTCTACTTTTAACATAAATGAGAATTTTAAAATTTTATATTCATAAGTTGTAATAAATGACAATTGATGTTAATCTATTAATGAAACAATAATAATAACTGAATATACATGTATACTTATAGAAAAAAACATTAAAATGCTGTTTTTTCTCTCAATATATGCTTCACAAAAAAGAAATGCATAACTGTATAAATTACATTAAACATTAGTCACAGCTAAACACAAAAAACAAAAATAGAAAAAATTATCACAGTATGATTTTTATTCTCACTGCTATAATATATTCTAGATATGAGATTTAAAGGTCAAATTATTATATAAAGTTTTGGTTAATTGCCATTGTATGTAACAAAGCACATGAATTTTATTTACAGTATTAATAGGAATTATCACACCACGAGTCACCCAGTAAGCTACATAAAATTTAGTATAAGGACATTTTTGGAAAGAGAAAGTCAAATTATGAGAACTCAGATTTTTCTGAATATTCAAATATTTTGCTTACACTAATAGTTCTCTTGTTATTTACTAAATTTGATAACAATGCCTTCACTAGGTTATAACTACTGTAATTATTTAATTTTAAGTTAGTAAACAGGATACTAACTCTTGTTCTATCCAATAAAGGTGAACAATTGTTATCAAGATATTATTTCCAAAAATACTTGAAGTGAATTCCTGGTACTTTAAGAAACTTACAAATATCATTACAAAAGAAAATGAATAAGTTAAACTGTCAACAATAAAACATAATGACATAAACTTAACTGTACATGATTAAAATTTTGGCAAATGGTGTGCTATAATAATGATCAGCTATTGATTATTGTGACAGGATTAGTAAAGTTGTAATTATTGGCTGAAATGGTTTTTTTAACCATTCAATTTTTACCACCATGAATCAACTACCAAAACTGATGAACAAGTATCTACGTTTGGGGACAGGGGTTAAATAAAAAATGCATGACAAACATTTCAACTGCTATGAGAAAGAAATTATAAGGAAATACTCTAGCAACAAAATATTGTATCTGAAACTTGAAAACAGTTTCACTGTTGGTAGCTGACCAATTACATGTTATATATTTCTGAATGGAAAAGGTCTGTGTAAATTACTGTACAAATAGGTAGCGAGAAAGCAGTTTCTATTAGCTTTAATATATGACTTAAGCTTTTTTTGTTTGCAATTTATCAGTAGGTCAGAAAGAGAAGACATTTGTTGAAAATTTTTTAACAATGTCAAGACCAAAACATGCTTTAATCTAGGCCCATTCCTGCTGTGGGACAGTCTGCTTACAGCCTTAATCAGCTGTGCACAAACTTTTCATACCATGTTAATTATTGTTATTATACTACTCTAAAGTAGCAATATTTGTAAGGCCTCGTTGATCTGCATGACCTAAGACAAAAGAATATGAATCATGCATTTGCTATACCTGATCACTACCATAACAGCCAAATTGTTCTGTTAGGGGCTATCTTTCATGTAAAATTGACTCAGTTAATGTGTTAAAATTTGTTGTTGATTTATATATGGTAGATCCTACAACAGTTTCAAAGCCATTATATTTTCAGGGATCACTGTAAATAATGGCAGTATTCATTTTTGTGTAAAATCGAAAAATGTTCATGCTTATTTTTGAAAATGTCGACGTTCTCTAAATAAAGTTCCATCAGTTCCATAATGGCTACTTTAAGAAATGTCAACACATACTACCAGTGATTTGAAAACTTAAATTCAATGTCTTGATAAGTTTTAGGTGATTTGCTGAAATATGCTAACTCTTGGCTGGTTAACTAGTCTTTGACCTAATTTGGCCAGGTGGTGCTCTTAAATATATTCAGAGAGAACAAGAATGGCTAAGTTTCTTCATAAGAATGACTTAAATACCTTTTGTAGAGTACCTGAAGAGTTTAGCTTAATGGTCAATTTATTCATGGTTTTCAGCTCTCAGATTTAGGCATAAAGCAGTAAATTCTGTAGACATTTAAAACACAACCAAAATAAGCACAAATTTAATTAATCATTTTTTGAGGAACTGCAAAAATCACTCATTTTATATTATAGAAAATTTACAAAAAGCTTTTGTTCTCATTTATTGCAATTTCACAACTTATCACTGTGTTATTTCGCTGGAAATGTCAATACACTACAATCTGAATGACTTTATTAGATTAAAATTTTTACATTAACAATGAAAAATTTCAGTATGATGCCAAAAGGTTATCATTATCAAGGCCAGTTAAGAGTTTCAATAATTGAAAATAAAATAATAAATTAACTACTCTCAAACAGTTATGTACAAAGTTTTACTAGCTTTTAAACAAATTTCAATCTAGTAATAGCTATATTTCTTATATCATCAACTATCTAAAACCATAAATGAAACTAAACTGTAGTTTAAATTGACCTAGTCAATCATAATCTAGTGTTTAAGTTTCATGAAAAATAAACAAATTCCATATAAGAGTTTGTTTATTTTTAAAAGAAAGCCACATTGGGCTATCTACTGTGGGGAATTTAATCCTGGATTTTAGTGTTATAAGTCCATATTGTAATCTAAGAGAATGAGGTTACTTTGATCTAGTTTTACCTTAATCTCTGAGGCAAGAATGGACCTCTTTTTAATGGCAGGCTACAGACTCAACCTGGCACTACAAGCAAACCATATAATCAAGCTTTACATAAAATCAGTTTTTCTAGTATAAATATAATGATGGTGCCTGAATAGTTACATGTGGAACTGCTTGGATATTTGGCTCCATATAACTAGCTGTAAATCATCAATGCAATTGAATAATGAGTATATGGAATCCTAAGTGGATTTCTGATTACCTGTTATACACATCACACAATCTATTTTCATAAAATAGATCCTCTAAAATTCTCAGACTGGAAGGTTATTTTATGAATACTTATAGAAAAAAGGGAAAGAAAACCATATGAACTGGTGCAATTCTTTGATTTTTTTGCATGCAACAAAGAACATTCTTACTTAAAATGTTAAAAACAAGAAACAACTACTAGCAGTATATGACATTATTTGAAATGCATGCAAGTCCTTCATCACAACAAAAATATTTTTTGTGGCAAGTTCTCTGCAAGAACCTTTAAATGTGTGATAATATCCTTAGCAATAAGCATATGATTTTGACAACTAAATTAGCAGATTTTTGATTAACATGATCTTTTCTTTGAATACGAATGGTGATCTGAAATTGTAACTACCTGCAGTACCTTTGCCAACATCTGTCCAGTTCAGCTTTCTACAAGCCCTGACAAAGAAGATAAATACTGATACAAATATTACCATTACATACAAAATGTTACCTTCCTTATTAACAAAATACTTTTGGTTTCTTTTCAGAAATATAGTTAATGCAAAAAAAACGATATATATATATATATATATCATGTTTGATCAATTTATTCTGAGGATGTAACTTGTTTAAAACTACACCAGATATTTTTGTTTACAGAGGATGTAAAATTATCTGTACATTTATTTTGAATTTTGTGCAAAGCTACATGAGAATTGTCTGTGCTAGCCGTCCCTAATTGAGCAGTGACAGACTAGAAAGAAGGCATCTATTCATTACCAACTACTGCCAATTCTTTAGCTGCTGTTTTAATAATAAATTGTGGGATTGACCATAACATTATACTGGTTGAAAGGTGAGCATGTTTGGTGGGATGAGAATTTGAACCTGTGATCTTCAGATTGCAAGTTGAAAATCCTAACCACCTGGTTATGTTGAGCTGAATTAGCTGTAAACATTTTTCCAACAACATACAGGGAAAAGGAGAGGTTAAAGTAGTGGAGGAACCAATGGATACGTGACAAGACTTGAATCAAAACCTTGGTCACAGAAAATAACTGGTAAGTCATATAATGAATAGTTATTTCATTCATCTATTCTTATTATCATATAAATATTGTAGACATATAAAACGTATGCCAGATTGAAGATTTAATCAAACATCCATTTGAATCAAATGATGTAACATAATTTTTCAGGTTGCCATCCTGAGTGTCTTAGGAGGGATGAATGTTGGGGATTCTGTATGAAGGATGTTTAAAAAGTTTGGGACTTGGTGTCTATGATCTGGCTTCAATAAGAAGGAAAGGAAGAACGTTCCAAAACTTTCCACTGTATAGAATAATTATCAGTATGTGTATTCTGATAATTTCAGTTGTAATCTATCATTATTTTGGTATTGTAAACATGGTAAAAATTACCTGGATAATTACTAAAAAAGTTATAATTATCTGTTTTACATAGGTTTAGTAAAACAAGCCCAGTCAGTAGACTGACTTTGCAATAAAAACAATAGTATTCAGAAAGGGTCAGTTAAGTAACAATAAGCAAGACTATTTATACAGTATCAGTACGAGGTGATGTGTTTAATACCTCGTGCTTAACCTTATCACCACACTTATAATATCAAGTTCTATTGTTTTATTAAATTCAATGAATTTTCGATTGTTACAGAGGTCAACTCCTAGTTTTGTTAAATTTGATAATGTTATTGTAAATTGCAATAATGAACTCTTTATCATTCAACAGAGGTGTATAGACAAATTTACCCCAAAAAGCCAGGATGATAAGGTTGAGCAGTAGATGGCAGAAACTCTCAAGCATGCACTGAGTAAACATGATGGATACCTGTTCCTGATAGATATATTGACAAATAAAGTGATACACTTGTATTGTTCAAAATTGTTAACTAATATACACAATAAAATATACAGAATGTAAGATAGCCAAATCTGAAATGCGCTCAAGACAAGTGTAAAATAGAGAATACAATGATATCACTGCTAAGTCATGCACCAACTTCAACTAAGCTTTGTATTGCATGAAACATAATAATCATTTCTGGCATAAACTTAGTCACAACTTTATTAATATAGCAGGTATTGGAACATAATAATATCACAAACCTTGACAGAAAGCTGAAAGTACAAAACTCAGTTCTTTTGATCTATGATTTTATTCATAGCTGTATTGGTCTGGTAACTGTTTAACTGGTCTTTTTATATTTATAAGCACGTTGGGAGTATTAAATATATAAATACTTTAAACAAGTTTAAAGAGGTCATGTGATTGGTCAAATTGATGAAGTCCATCTTGAGAGGATTAAGAACTGTGTGGGAGCTAGTAATCTAGGGGATTAATAGTTTCTTGATGGGTTGGTTGCAAAATCTTGAAAAATCATAAAGATATTCATTCATACTAGGGCAGTCTAGTTTATTGTCATGAAATTTGTTAAGCTGTCAGCAAACATTATAAAAAAAATCAGAATTTATTAGAAATTTAAAGTAGATTTATCATTCTCCTTTAGTACTGACCCTCATATGTGAAACTTAAATTCTTGCAATCAGCATGATTCACCATGTCTCACATATAATTCATCATGAGACAATCTTCAACCAGTAAGTGTGATGTGCTTTCCTGATACATATGACTCCCTCTATTTGGTTCTACTAAACTATCACTTGTTAAGAAGTGGTATTGTGCAGACATTTTTGAATTGTGCTCTTGTCATATGTTCATTTAATTTTTTGCAAAGTCCTGATTTACATGAATTATTCATTTGGTACAGTTAGGTATTTGTAGTAGTTTGATGGAATAACATACCTCTGTGTATCTATTTTTTTTACTCTTTTTCAAGCTTTTCATATTTTAAGTTCCAAACTTCTTGTCCCAACATCTGATATTCTTCCCACTACTTCAAGTACCATTACACAGGCTTTGGGTCAGGGTGAGGTCATGCCTGAGGATTTTTTGCTGTCATTTGATTAATCATTATATGGGTTCTCATTCTTCTATAGACAATGTTCAGGTTCATCTTGAATCATCCATATGTTTGTGACAAGGAGATATTTGGGAATCTATTTTCTCCATTTAACAATATGGTGCCTTCCCTAGCCTCTCCTGCAGAATTTGCCAGGTCTAACTCAGCCTTTCTGATATGGCTCAGTTTTACAGATTTTATATGATTCTGTTCCTTTACATAATACTCTATTTTCTGAATACCCTATTTATCCTCCTTTCCCTGACATCAGGATTCATGCTGAATATTTCATTTCTCAGTTGAGGGCCAGTGGTAGCATGTCTTATTATCTGTGGGCTTCTAATTATTATACTTTGACTCATCATCAAACTGTTTAACCCTTTCTTGTCTCTTATCAATTAGAGTCACTTTCACCAGTATGGGGGACTGACTTTGAAAATCCTATCCATTTATCCAATGCACAGCTTTCCTGCTTTTGTCTTACACTTACACCTTTTCTGTGGTACTTGTCCATCAGCCATCACCTTTCTGAAGCACTCCACTGATCCTTAAAGGTTTTTTTTGGGAATACCCTTTTCCTTATTACCTTCATGTTGGTACAGTTGTCCCTCTTGGCCCTGTTTCTTCACATGTGACTTCTTGGCTGTTGGGATCTTTTTTAGAGGTATGCTGTCTTGTCACACATTTGTTTATCTTCCACTTACTTACTTATTGACATATGGGTGTTTCTTTTCTCCATCTTTCTCTTTCTGGAGATATCTTGAGTCTTTGGAATCATGTAAAATGTGTGAAACAACATTTGACCCTTTTGTCTTTGGTTCTCTTTAGTGGACACTACACAACCAACATAATATCGCTTGAGACTACTTGGACTCCCAGATAATCCTTCCTCATATTTTTACAAATGCCTTGCATTATTGGTTGAACAAGGACAACAGGACAAAGGGAGTACTGCTTCTTCCACTTCGTTCATATTTGCATCTGTTCACTGATACTTTTTCCTGATGTTGGGGAGCATCTGAGTCAATCAGCAGGAGGCTTCTGGACAATGTTCTGAGATAATATAGTAAAAGTCTTACCATATCAACATACTTTAGATCATTGTCTTCCTCTGGTAAAGAACCAAATTGTCATGATTTATTCAGATAACTCCACTGTTGTGGCCTACATCAATTACTCATTCCTGTTCCCATTGTGATTGAACATTAGAACTCCTTTATTATACCCACACACACTGCAGATAAGTATCCTTGTGTGTCATGTTTCAGATGTTATCAGCCTCATGGCAAATAGCATTTCAAGAACTGACCATATTTATCCCAAAGAATGGTTTATCAAATTGATTGTAAAGTGGGTATGCACTTTTGCCAATTTCTTCAACACCAAGTTACTTCATGTTTGGTCTCCAGTTCCTCATAAATATGTATTAATAACATAGTAGTTTGGTAGAGTTTACAGAGTTAACTTACATAGCTTTTATATAAAATGTTGTTGCTACATATTAATGTTACTTAATGGAACTACTCATATATAATCAAAGGACTTTTTCATGACAAATAAAGAAGACCATGCACTGTTTGGAATTGACGTCCATTTCTATAGACTTCCCTTGTCATCCACCCCCAAACATTTTCAATGGGGTTTAATTTGAATGAACATGCTGGATGGTCCAAAAGAATCATGTTATTTGCCATGAAAAAGTCCTTTGTCCTGTGGGCATTGTGGATTGCAGCATTGTTCTGCTGAAAGAACCAGTTATTTCCGCACAAGCGAAGGCCTTCAGTCAATAAGAATGCTCTCTCCAACATGCCAATGTAGCCAGTCGCTGTTTGACGTCCCTGTATAACCTGAAGCTCCATTGTTCCATGGAAGGAGAAAGCACTCCAGATCATGATGGAACCTCCTCCACTGTATCGTGTAGAAAATGTCTCCAGTGGGATATCCTTATCGTTCCAGTAATGTTGGAAGTCATCTGGACCATCTAGGTTAAATTGTTCTCATCAAAGAACAAAACCTTCTTCCACATTTCTGCATCCCATGTTTGGTGCTTCTCAGTAAAGTTTAAATGAGCTGTTTTGTGGTGGGGAAGGAGGCATGGCCTTTGAAGACATTTACAGATTTTAAAGCCTTTCTCTTGTAGATGCCATCTTATTGTTCTTGAGTTGCATTCTGCATCCATAAGGGCCTTAATCTGGTTCAACGATCGGCTGGTGTCTTGTCGGACAACCCTTCGAATCCTCCAGCATAACGCCGGCGAAATTTTCTTGGGCCAACAACTTGAAATTCTCCTTCCGTATCCCTCAGGGTCTTTTAAGAAATTTCCAACAGCAGTTTTACTTGAGTTGCATTCTGCATCCATAAGGGCCTTAATCTGGTTCAACGATTGGCTGGTGTCTTGTCAGACAACCCTTCGAATCCTCCAGCTCAACGCCGGCAAAATTTTCTTGGGCCAACCACTTGAAATTCTTGTTCTGTACCCCTTAGGGTCATTTAAGAAATTTGCAACAGCAGTTTTACTAAGCCCAATTTCACCAGCGATGGCACGTTGAGAGAGACCTTGCTTTTGCAGCTCGACAATTTTGCCACGTTCAAACTCTCTCAACTTTTTAGCCTTTGCCATGTTTTTACCCAATGTAACACAGGAGATGGCAGTGGGAGATGTTGACAATGCTAATGCTTGAACACAAATGACTAAATTTCATTATGTGTTTACCAATTAATGCTTTGTTTTAGTATGGTCTTAATCTTTTGACCAGCTAGTATTTAAGCTAATTTCATAGTGTTCACATTTTCCCTATTAAATGTTAAAAAATATATATATATTTTTATTTTCCCTTTTCTTATTTTCATCTTTTGAAACTCTACTCAAATAAGTGGTTGAGTCTAACAACACAAAATGCATATTTTTTCTTTATGTTCATTGGCCTTAAGATTTTGGCCAACAGTGTATATGTATGTGGCCTTAAGATTTTGGCCAGTAGTGTATATGTATGGTTTTATGATTCTTCTTAAAAACTGCATTTTGAAGATTGATTTTTTTTTATGGCTATAGCAGGATTTTTTTTTTGCATTAAGTAATTAAATGAAAAAGGGAAAATTTTTGCATTTCATGAAAAATTAAGTAGAACATTACAAGTTGGTGCAAGCTTACTTGTACAATAATTAATTGAACCTTCATTATTCATTTTCCTCAAAACCTGAATTTCAGCCAAATTGTTTTCAAATTCATTTCTTCACACCTTAACTTCCTGCAGATGAGAACTTCATTATTCTTATTTTGACTCCTTCCTCTTTTCTCTTAATTAATCAACCTTGCTTCTATTCTTTCAATGTAAAAATTATTTTTACAATTTAAAAAATATAGTTTTTGACATACCTAATAGCTAATATTTCACTTGATATGAAAATTGTTTTTTATTTTTTCCCTTCAAACTTTTGCAGATTAAAAAAAATAAACTGAAAGATGAAAACATTAAATCCTCTATAAATAGTAATTTTTAGAAACATAAAATATTATCTTTATTTACTTAGGTCATGCTAACATTCAAAATTTTAATTTCAAAATATTTTTTAACAGAACCATAACATCCACAGCCAAAATAAACAAGGCTTCAGCTAAGAATGCATGTTTTCATAAAAGTAAATACATCTACAATCCACAAACTGACAGCTTCTTTATAGCTTTGAGTACTGCCTTCTCTGCAACTTTTTACATTTCATTTCAATGAGAAAAAACTCAGTCAAGCTTATCAGCTTATACTTTGACATGCCACTATCTCCCATAATAATTAGTATGCATTTATTCATAAAAAACACATACTAAGGTTACCTTGATTCCTTATTAAACCTTCTCAACAACAAGCAGTGAATAAATTATGCATTTAAGTATATATTAAAAAAACCCACAAAGCTACTAAAAATTATGCATTGCTTTACAGTTAATAATAATGTGTTTCATTTCCATTAAACAAATATTAAGTTAATATTTGGATCTGTCTGTTCATTAAATAAAAGTAACTTCAAATGTGAAATTATTTTGTTTATTTTTCTACATAACAAACAGATTAACAATAAATTCCAAATTCTGGAACCCTAATATACAATCTTGATACACAATTCTTTTTTAAAAGTATTTTGTTTCATTATGTACTTTATGAAAAGACATACACAAAATACTAACAGCCAATCTATGGTGTAGTTGTCATTAACACTGATTTTATCTAATTAATGAAACAGTATACAAATAATGAAGAGAACGTGTTGTTTTTTAATTTATTTGTATCACAAGAGTATAACATAGCATGTATATTTGCAGCTTTTTTAATCTTTACACTATGCTCTTCATGTTAATAAACACTTGATAGCAGTATAATTGTGATGTAATTGACAAATCATAGTAACACATATCATCTTCAAACTACATTTTTACACTACAAATTTCTTCATCAGGACTAAAATTAATAGATTTGAAAAATAATACAAATGTAAAGCAATTTCTAAGGCCTTTTTAATTTTTTTTTACATGTACACAGCAATTCAAAAAGCTAGCTTAGGCTCAGAGCACTTTTCTAAAGTACTTGTGATATGAACCACATTAACCTCTTTATCAAAAAGCAGATAAAACCTAAACTATACATGTGAAAATAATACTTATTCTCTTTTCAGTCAAAGCATCATCAGCATGAATGAACAAGAGAAAAAAATGTTACATATAGAACTCTAAAACAGGTTGACACTTGGATCTGTGCCTCACTCCACTTTCATGTTATAGTAATAGTACTTATGAAGTGAATATGAACAGGATCTTGAACGTCAATATTTGTACCTATGGTAGTTCAGTGATGGAGAGCATCCTCGATAGTTACCATTATATTTTGGACTAATACAAAAAGACATAACATTGATCAAAATTCTTTTTTACAATTAAATCTCAAGTTAAAACTACCTTGTTATCATGTTACAGACATAATTACTGAATAAAGGATATTCAAGAAGAAAATTAAAGATCAAAGGTAGCATATTAAAGAAAGAATTGTTACTTACAAGGTAGGTTTACCCACAAATATTTCTGGGGTTGTGGTATGTGCTCTTTTTGTGATAGAATAGTCTACTCTTATCTTTCTTCCATCAATTCCTAACCCATTGTATCTCTCTTTAGCTTAATAGGAGTAGATAATATTTAGATCCTGAATAGGATCCTCCTATTTATCCTTCTACAGATCATGAAAAAATGTATAAGGTCAAAAAATCATATGCACTGGTAATTTCATTCACCAGTAAGTAAAATTATACTAAGCCTTTTGTCAGTATTGTACACACACATACACATTATATGTTTGACATATCAATGACTTGGCATACTCTACAACCTGATATATTAACAAGTAACAAAATTTAGGTAAATGTAGTATCATACCTTACATCTAGTTACCAATATGACAAATAACAATACAGCCTGAAATGTTTTGTACTAGAAAAATAAACTTTGCCGTAACTTTTGTGACTTCTTAGTTAAGCCAGTAAAACAATTGTAATAAAACATGATAACAAAAAAATTAAGCCTTCTGACTATTTTTGCATGTACTCTACACACTACCCGAATAAATATGGACATGATTTTGTACTTTACTATATATTTTTAACATTTACAACACACATTTAACTGACAGCATAACTTAATGTGGTATGAATTAAGAGATCCATAAGGTTCTCTTGAAATAGAAAACCACAGTAAACCTATCAAAGCGTCCATATTAGTATTCACAGACACAAGGACATACATTAATTATGCCTCATTTATTTGTTAAATGGACTGTTGCAGTTAATGTTAAAAAGAATATTAATCTCAAATTAACAACAGCTACACAGCTAAAATATTTTATATAATTATGTTCTTAAAAATCTAACCGTAGCTCAGTGTGTACCATGTTTGGAGGATACATGTACTGAGTTCTTAAAGCATATACAAAACTTCTGTTGAGGTAATAATGAATATTGTAATAATATGTTATGCTATAAATAAATTGCTTGAAAGTTACAATTTTTGTGTTATTTGTCACAGTATTCACCTTCACATTTTTTAAGCTCATAATCCAAACAAACGATGGGTACCTCAGCTTGTAATGATATAAAAATATCAGCTCTGGTACTGGAACACAAAGTTATGTAAATGTAATACAAAATTAATTTTTACAGAAAACAAAACTAGTAGCATGACTGAAAATAAATAAAATAACCTTACTTCTTCAGCATCTTCGACAGTTTTAAAATAGACAAAAGCAAATCCATGGGATCTCCCACTCTGAAAGACAGATAAAAGCATCAATGCTATTTACACCTACTTTAAAAATAAAACTTTCATTTTTATAATTTGGTAATAAATTCTATTACATTCATTAATGTCATATAAAATAATCAACTATTCAAATTTAGCATTTCCAATCACTACCATTTCATTGTTTCAAACATCCAAGTAACCATATTATTGTTATTACAATTTCTCATCATTATCTTATATAAATTCTTGGTTATTCAGCTTAATTGAGAACAATCATTTTAATGTAACTGGTTAATGAGATCAATTGTTAACTGACTAGCTCTATTAAATACAAAGCTAGAAGCTATGGTATATATTGCTTGATCCACAACAAAAAAATTTAAATTGCCGAGATCATTATGAAAAAATCTGGGAATACTCTTTATACTAACCATGCTGTTTTATGTATATCAATAAAAGAGCACACTAAGATGTAACGTTTTCTAACAGGAACAATATACTAGTTGCAAAATCATTTATTAATTGTAGGAAATATTCTTCGGTTATACTGCATGTGTTTTTTATGTACATATTACTGCCTTACTAAGATCTCTCAACATGTTCATGTTTTCTACAAGAATAACTTAGACCTGTGATGATTTTATTGTCTTGAAATGTTCACATGTTCTACAGTAATTCTTGTATGTTGAAACACAAAATGGTATCAGTTTTTCACCATCTTGTATAGATTTTAAACAAAACATCATGTATATTTTTAAATAAGTGAGTCATTTTCATTGAAACTGGGCTACCTTTCATTCTGCTTAAAATGTTGACAATAATTGCTCTAGACCAATCATGACTTTACTGATCCTTCTAGAACCCATGAGAAATATACCACTAGTATATAAAGAGTTAATAGGCCATATTGTGTGTCATTTCTAGATAGTACTTGTTTGTGTATGTACTTTGACATTTTTCTTTCTTTTCAATATTATTTATTTGTTGCTATACTAAGAAGAAGTTATGTAAATATAAATATTATATTTATGGTAAATTTGTTGTTAAGAAACAAAGGCAAAACATTACAGAAATCATCAAGAAAGTGTATTACGCATACTCTGGAATAAAACTTGGGAGGCCAAGACAAATCATGGGCTCCACACAAAGTTTGTGTCATTTCTGTCAAAGAATGAGAACATTGGACTAGAGGTAAGCAAAAAAAAGTCTTTGCTTTTTGGAATTCCAATGCTCTGCCCTGAGTTTAGAAACCATGAAGATGACTGCTACTTTTGTTCATGTAATATACAAGACTACAACACTCAAAAACTACTTACATGAACTTTCAATCTGCTATAAGATCTGTTGTTCATGGAGCTTAGGCACATGTACCTACTCCACTGAAGACCCTTGATATAGTTTCATCTGATTCTGATGTCAACAGAAATTATGATAGGGATTTGGAAAACAACAAGTTTTCATACAAGGTGAACTTAATAATTTTGTGAGAGATTTGAGCCTTCCAAAGGATTCTTCAAAGATTTTGGGCTAAGAACTTACTTTTCCCAGAGACCTCCTTTTATTTTGTACTGAAATCATGAGAAAGAGTTTATACCACACTTTTCACAAGAAGGTTCACTGATTTATTGCAACAATATTGCTGAATTAATATCAATGCTAAAAGTTGCAGTTTAGCATCCAAATGAGTGGTGATCATTCATTGATTCCTCCAAAAGAAGTCTAAAAGGTGTTCTCCTTTAAAATGCTAATATATATATATATCCATCTGTTCCTACTGCTAATTCAGTTCACTTGAAGGATACTTACAAAGATCTTAACCTTCTTTTTAATAACGTCAAATACAAAGAAACATGGATGGCTACTTTAAAGGAGACTCAAAAAGTTCTTTGTATGTTACTTGAAGGAGACTAAAAAGTCCTTTGTATGTTTCTGAGTCACCAATCCAGTTATACAAAATGTTAACATTTTTTGTTGGAATGGAACAACTGATCATAAAATTAGCACTGTATAAAGAGGTAATGGCCATGCAGAGTCAGGCTAACATTAGGATAAAAAAACACTGAATGCAAAAGTTTGGTTGACACAAAGAAAGTACTGTTACCTCCACTTTACATAAAAATGGACTTGATGAAACAGTTTATAAAGGCCTTAGACAAAGATTGCAACTGTTTCAAGTACCTAGGTGGGCAATTCCCAACTCTTTCAGAAGTAAAACTTAAGTAAGTGATTTTTGTTGGGCCCCAGATTAGAAAGTTGACTTTGGTTAAATAGCTTGAAAAGATAATAAGGAAACTTGAAAAGCATGGATTGCCTTTAAAGATATTAATGACACATTTTTAGGGAACAACAAGGACCCAAATTATAAAAAACACTGTCAATAACATGCATGATAAATTCAAAGAGTTGGACTGTAATATGAAAATGAAATTTTATTTCTTATACTCACATGTTGACTGTTTTCCTGGCATTTTTGGTAATGCCAGAGAAGAATAAGGAGAAAGGTTTCATCAAGGCATCAGAAAAGTGGAGAGAAAGTATCAGGGAAGGTGAAACATGATAACTGATGACTATTGATCAAGATGCTCCAGACTCAATACATAAAAGAAAGACTGAGACACATAGCACTATGACTAAAATATATATATATTTTGCAAAATAATTTAGATGTATGAGGGTGCATACTTGTCTGACATCAGTGTTCTCTCCTTTTTTTCAGTTTGTTTGTATTTTTGTTTACAAACATAAAAATGTTCATTGAGGTAAATGAAATTCTTATGTGATAGAAAAAACTGAATATTATTTTCAAAATTTGTGAAAAAGTATTGATGGAAAATCCATTATTAAAACAAAAACAACTTTCATGAAATTTAAATTTGTAGGCACAAGTAATTCAAAAGCATTTGTATTTTTCACTTTATTTTTGGCCCAGGTGGGTTTAGGCATTCGACTCGTAATCCGAGTGTCATGGGTTCAAATCCCAGTCGCACCAAATATGCTTGCCCTTTCAGCCGTGGGGGCATTATAAAGTGACAGTCAATCCCACTATTCATTGGTAAAAGTGTAGCCTAAGAGTTAGCTGTGGGTGGTAATGATAAATGCCTTCCCTATAGCCTTACACTGCTAAATTAGAGATGGCTAGCGAAGATAGCCCTCGAGTAGTTTTGCACGAAATTCAAAAACAAAAAAACAAACACTTTATTTTTTATACTTTCAAGATACCATAAATACACTTAACTTTTAATAACAATGAAAATACATTTGTTTTGTTTGTCTTGTAAGTAGAATCAAGCTGATAAAGCCATTTATTTTGCTAGTACTCTGGTGTAACATCAGAAGTTTAGTATGTTGCCCATTGTCTCTGTCGCAAAACAAGTTTGTCTTACCTCAGGTAAAAAAATTAGATTTAACTGGTTGTTTACTTACAGAACCCTGTTTACAGTTATATGAAAACAGTTGGAAAAGAATAAGGGAAAATGAATTAATTTATTGGCTATTTAATGTCATTCTTTAATAAAGAGTATAAACACTGTGTGAAATTTACTCTGATAAAGTATTTGGAAGTTTTCTAATGTAAGTTAAAATGGATAAAAACAGTTAAACCAGGAGATTATAGAGAAAATAAAATAACTCAAGATAAGAGACAGTCAATTTTTCTTCTTAAATTTATTACGATTTCATCAGATATGTTGCTTTTTTTTTAGTAGATGTCTGTTTTTTTAAACTCCTCTTAACTATTTTTATTTGTATTTAGCATCAAATACATTAAAGCATAGTAATTAATCTTATAATAACCATAAGCAAATTAGTTCCATGTCATTTTTTTACTCCTAAAAGAGAAATGGGCACAAAAAAGCTTTTAAAATATTAAAAACACGTATTTTACTTAAGAATCTGTCTTTTGTAGTCTTTTTCCATTTGCTGCTGTTTCAATAATAATCTGTAAGAGTTTAAAGTATATATATATATGTGGTCTTAATATAATATACCTCAGTTGAAATTTCCTACTATAATTACATCATACTGACAAAAGTATGAAAATCATCTCATTATCTTAATGCTCATTTGGATATAAATGTGAGAAAACACATAAAATGGTGTCAAAGCAGGCAGCTTAACATATGTGACATACTTGAAATGAAGGTGCTGATATTGAATTATTAATGTTCATTAGATTATGATGATTTTGCATAGATGTACATGGCTAGTAGAATCAATGAGGGTAAAAAAGGAGTTAAATGCAGTTATTTATCCTAAAGAGTACCAAGGCCAATTGTTTCAACTGACTTATGAGGAAAAGATATTTTAAACAATTTTGTTTGAAAAAGTTAAAATTCTGTAACTGTCACTGATGTTGACAAAACTGTATTCTGAACAAGGCATCCCAAAACAAAAACCATAAAGGCCAATGGTCCATGGGCTGTCTGAGACCCTTAGAACCTTTGGAATATGTATGTGTTCTCTGAGCATATTTTGAAGCTTAAATGGGAGTTCATTTAGGAGTATTAATGTTGAAATAAAACTCATAAAACAGCAAAATAAGTATATTCATTCATTTTATCATCATCTCCTTCTATAGAAAACATTGTTTGCACACTGCAACAGATTTATTGGTCATATTGGTGACTCTGTCAGTATTTCCACCAGACTTGGCCATTTTTAAATGTACTTGAACTTTTACTAGGTATATTTTAAGACTTAATTTGATGAGATAGCACTGTTTGTAAGGAACAATAGGATGTATACATGCACACACACTCACAAACACCAAGTATTAATTATTCATGTTATATACAAACTCACACAGTGTACTAATACTTCTGTCAAATGCTGCTTAAGATACAAGTACCCTTACACATTCTTGTTATATTATATTAAAGTGGCACATCTGTTTCACTGGTCAATAATGCATAAAAAAGTCAAGTTTATATGTACAAGTATTCAAATTATTCTTTATATTCTATATACGTATGTGTGTGTGTTTTATTTTGTTTTGTTTGGTGGTTGATACTTTCATTGCATTCCTTCTATAAGACAGCTTTCTTATTCACCACATGTACTGCCAATTTAGCTTTTGTTTCAGTCAGTTTCAGTTTTTTCCAATTCTAGTTTTAACTAATTCCTCATTGCAGTAGCTTTTTTGTGATTTAATTTTCTCTCTTTCTTATCTTATTCTTAAAAGTTGCATGTGAAATATCAACTTTTTAAAAATATTCCATAGATAATTTATCAGTTGATCTAAGTGCCTATCTCACAGTCTAGATAGCACTGTGTGTATTATCTGAGTTGTTGTCTACTTTGTCATCCTTTGTAGAGGAACTACTTTCCACTTGGACTCCATGGAAACATGCAAGTACAGGAAGACCCACTTTCCCGATACACTTGACCCTTTCAATCACCTACACATATCTTCTTGCCATAATTTCCTTCTGTAGAAAACATTATCTGCACACGGCAACTAGTGTATTTCTTGGTCATATTTGATTCTTTCTGGCTCTGTTAGTATTTCTACCAGTCTTGGACATTTTTAAATGTGCTTGAACTTTTACTAGATATATTTTAAGACTTATTTTAATGAGAGTACCATTTGCAGATAAACAGCACAGCAAACATCTGCCTTCTTGACTTTACTGTAAATGTCTGACTAGAGTCATGCTTGCTTTCTTAGGTTACTAATTTGCCCACCTTCTATCCATACAAAATGCCTACAGTTTCACTAGCATCATCCAACCTTTTTAATAAAATTGCTTCATTGGCCTTGAGAGCTAGTTTATCTGGCTTTATTAAGTAACAGATAAGCTTCTTGAAAATGTTAAGATGTGAGTCATGTAAGTTGTGCATCATGATTTCTTTACCTTGAATATACACACACTTCAAAATCACTGAACCATATTAATAAAAGTCAAAAATCAGTTTAGTCTTTGTACTCCTGTAAATGAGCTTTCCATATGTCCTATTCTTTCTTGACTTGCCAACTTTTACCAAAAGATTTTTTTTTCCTAAAAGTTTTATTTGAATATTTTTGATTTTCCTTCCTGCTTCTGTGTCATCTTGTTTCTTCTCAAGATTGGCATCTATAAATGTATAGTAAAGCCTGTTATCTGATGGAGGCAAAAAGGTACAATAGAAGACTGTGTAGACATCCATCAGTTTTACACTACTCGAGCTCACATCACAATAAGACAATCACTTCCAAGCAATATAAGTTCAGCATGGCAAGGTGGTTAAGGTGCTTGACTCATCATCTGAGGGTTGTGGGTCCAAATCTCCATCATATAAAGCATTCACGTTCTTTTAGCCATGGAGGCATTATAATATTATAAATAATATTACAGTGAATTCCACTATTCATTGATAAAAGTGTAGCCCAAAAGTTGGTGGTGGGTGGTGATGACTACCTGCCTTTCCTCTAGCCTTACACTGCAAAATTAGGGACAGCTAGCACTACCTTCTTGACTTTACTGTAAATGTCTGACTAGAGTCATGCTTGCTTACTTTGGTTACTAATTTGCCCACCTTCTATCCATACAAAATGCCTACAGTTTCACTAGCATCATCCAACCTTTTTAATAATACACCAGGGACAGCCCTGGTGTAGCTTTGTGCAAAATTCAAAACAAAACACATCAAACCAAGTAATATAAACATCAGTTACTGAAAACGTCATAGATACTAGTTTGCAAATCCTAGCCAAATTCTAATGAAGATCTGGAGACCACTTGTCATTTGTGGTAATTTTAAATTTGTGTGAATTGGCTCATGACAAAGTTCACATGATTTTCTGGCACCACTGCAGATGTGATGACACAAGTCACCATCAATGTAAATTAGCTGACCAGTAGTCTTTCCTTTTAGTTTGCTTCTCCAGAGCAGGTTTTAACCCTTCAGTTATTGCACAGTTGTCCATCAACTCTTCTGCCAGATATATTACAAAAAATGTCATGACAAATGGAATGGATAATCCTTTGGCAACAATATCCAGAATCGTGGCTTCCAGTTTCAACACATAATCATTAATATGTACTATTGGAAAAGGAACATGAGTAGCAAATTCAACTTCTTTAATTTTAAACTTTAAAGACTGGTGAAAACTCATATAACCTTCCCTACACATTGCTGGTACACTGGGGAAAGTACTGTTTGTGATCCTTATGTACTCTTGTTGTACAGACTTCTTCCCTCTTGCATGTTTATCCAAAGACATTAATCTTCTTCCACTACAATTTAGAATCTTAAATTTGTTCCTTAAACATATTTATTTCACAGGCTGGCTTATCTGAAAATAAACTGATGTAAAATATATTCAAAACTTTCTCTCCCACCCCAACTACCAAACTTAAGTTTAAATACATGTACAAGAGGCACTACATAGCAATACCTATTAAAATAATTTATCATAATTGTATTTAAAAAAATAATTTTAAGAATTTTTATCATGGAATATGCTGTTTACTGTAAATGAGTTTATACTTGTCAAATGTTTACTTAGATCATTACAGTAAAATAAATATCCCGACACACTAACAATTAGACCCTAAAACCAGTGCCAAGTCTATGCTGGAAAATAAGGGGTTTTGACTTTTTCATTTTTTGTTATTCTAATGATAGGCACCATTGATAATCACCATTAGCTTAGGCCTTCCTGGCATAAATTAATATTACTCAATATCTTGATCAATAAAACGATATACAGACTAATTAAGCATAAGTCATTAGATGCATTCATTAAGATAAGGATAAAAGATTTACAAGCAAACTTAATGCATGATGCATCACAAATATTAGTAATAAGCTACATAGTATCACTCCTAGGCATGAATCCAGGGCCTACAAGAAGCCTTCTATTTATATGCATTATGATATCTCATTTTGTACTTATATACACCTCTATAATGAAGTTGCACAGATTACTCTCAATGAGACTACCATTCCACTGCAGTTTAGGTAATATTTTGTTGATACCAATACATTATTTTCTCAAGTGAGGCTTAATTCTATTTGTTTTTCACTGGTGCATCTACTTCTTGCACCAAATTAACATCTTTCTTCTCAACAAAACCAATAGGCACTAAGTTCATTACCAATTATATTGACATTTAGTGCATGCACTCAAATATTTAACAGTTAACCTTTTCACAAGTAGGATGGGTTTACATGTTTGGAAGAATAAAAATGGCATCAGTTTGGAAAACCCATAACATGTTAATCACTCATGGCCTCCCAGTAACCAGCAGATGAAAAAATTTGTTGACATATTCAGCCAAATGGTCATCAGAATGCAATACTAGTGGTGACCTGTGTTCTGATTGGCTTGTCTGCAGAGACTAGTTCCAAAAATGTTTAAAGTCCTTATACGCCAGTCAATGTTAGAAAACTGAAAATCAGGTTTTGATACCTGTAATGGGTGCAACATAAGCAACTCAATGTGTAGCTTTGTTGAAAATAAAAAAAAATTCAATAAAGCAAAGAAGAACAATATGATTATTTTGGAAATACAAAGAGAATGGCACTGAAAAACAAATCATGTTCAGACATTTTTTTAACTTGGCACTAAAAATTAATATTCTTCAATAAAACAGAAAATCTTATTTACAGAGATTATTATTCTCCCAATTGAACTTGAAATTTACCATGTTTTTCTGGGTAAGAAAAGGCATTATATATTCTCAATTTTGTGTACATATAGAAAAATGAAGTAGCTGCACTCACTGTACAGGCTAAGAGTTTAGTAATTACTGGAATTTTATAAACAGTTAATTGCAGGGTTCATTTATTGTTAACATTTAAATAATTGATTATTCTCACATAAGTTTTAATAATTAAAATAATTAGGAACACTAATTTTGATAAGTTGATTTCTTTGTGAGCCATGACACTAATGGTTAAAGCTAAACAACCTTGAATTAATCCCCAAAAAATAATGAGAAATCATAATGACAATATTTCAACTACTTGGATTTATATTAGTAGGTTATTTTCATGAAATTAACCAACTGTTTTGCATTACACAGATTTCACATGTAATCAACTGGGTTAAGAGCACAGCTCTAAGATAGCCTGCTGTAATCTTTATAGTGAATAACTTATGGCAAAAATAAAACAAGAACTTGGATTATAAAACAAAATAATTAAACATTTATAAAATTATTCTTCCAAGTCGAACATTTTGCAGTTTTAGTAGACATTTTGTTTTAATCTTGCAAAAATTAAAATTAAAGACACATGTCTAAAACAACATAATGATGTATAAAACTCTATCATAATGTGTAGTTGAGATTTATTACATACAAGTGTAAAAATGTTTAAATAAAATATTAGGAGGGTGTTGTGTGTTTTCTTATAGCAAAGCCACATCAGGCTATCTGCTGAGTCCACCGAGGGGAATCAAACCCCTGATTTTAGCATTTTAAATCTATAGATTTATCGCTGTATCAGTGTGGGACGAAAATATTAGGAAGTAGAAATGAGAACATCAAAAAAACGAGAAAACAAGGTGGGAATGGACAGAATAACATTAAAAACTTGGTGCAAACTCAAAGTGGATGTGGTCATTGTTCTGCCCATTCCTACTTTGTTTTACTTTGAAATTTAATCCAGTCAAAGACTTAAATTATGTTTTATCAATAGCTAATCCTTCTTAAATACTCAACAAATTCAAAACTTTCAGGAATCAGTAGTTTTGATACTTTTCTGTTAGCCCACGCCTACTAGATTGATAGCATGGACTTCATTAAGATCATGTAATTTGATTGCATATGTGTTGAAATAAATTTTACAACAAAGAAATTTAGCTACATTCACCTTTCATTTAGTTAGAAGAATTACCAAGTTACAAAAAAAAAATTATGTAAGGATAGAATGATAGCCAACCCACTATCAAGTTGCACCATGTCAAAAACCACTAAGTATTTTAACATTATTTACCTATTCCTACTTCATGACTCTTTTATTTAAATTTTCTTTTATACTTATAGTTTGTTTGTTTTTTTTTACTAAGTCTCCAGACTGTTTGGGCTCTAGGCCTATCCTTCTAATAGCTTTTCTTTGAGCTATCTCAACATTCCCTGGCTTTTGTTGGTATCTTTGCTAAAGTTGATTTTTTTTCCATCCAGCAAGGGTGGCTGCTTTTTTTTTTTTTTGTGTGTATTATTGGTTAAGACGTATTTTGCACATACAGCAGTACTGTTTCAAACATTATTTTTATTCTTACATTAATGTTCTCTTCACTAGGACAAAAATTTTCAAGGTTATCAACGTAAGATTTTCTCCTCTCTTATTTTGGTTTCCTAAAAAGACATATCTTAAAAGCTGCATCATCTCAAGTACAATCTTAAATATCAGTAAGTCACACACAGTTTTAAAACAATGTAAAGGTATATTACACAATTTATTGTTCTTGTTTTCAGTTCAGGGCATCCAAGCAAAGCCAAGTCAGACTCTGGGAATGGTGGTGTTGTCTTCAAGTCTTAGGCACTGACTGCTATGATAGAATTTCTATGTCCAACATAAAATGACAATTTACCAAGTTGACAATCCACCAACTTCACAACCATATTTACTACATCTTGTACAATTACTACACTTTCATTTCCACATTAAAGGACTCATGGTGTTGATTTATGTTACTATGGAAAAAATAAAATTTGATTGTTTAAGGCCCAAGGTGTTTCTGATGCAATTTAAAGATAAAAGTAAGCATGTGTTTAAAAGGAAATTCATAAGAAATTTATATCATAAAAGAGCTAATCCTGGATTGACATGCTTTTTCCATCACCAGTGAACTGTTACCCTGGCACTTAGCAAGGGTGTTAACATAGAAAATGATCAAATGAATATTTATAGCAACACTTTTGCAGGAGCCCAATTGTACAGCATTCATCCACCATATACATACAGCTGGCAGTAGAAAGCCAAAGCATGCCATTAGGACAAGATATATCTATCCTCTCATGTGAAAGAGCAGTAAACCTCTCAGTATGAATAGTAATATCAGATGATGAAAGACAAACTATGCAGTCACTCTCAGACCTTTCAGCCATCAGGAAAAAGAGAAGATTTAAAACAACCAGAGAAAGCCCCTAAACCTCACTGACTAACTGAAGAAATGAAGCAAGAGGTGGCTGATCCAAATTGGTCTCATGAGAAGTCAGTCTAGTAAACAATGGTGCTGGAAAAGAAAGAGAATCTAAATTCTCTCCAGAATGACCTGGATCCTCCACAAAAGCAGTCTCAGAACCCCCTAACTGAATATACTTCTCCATCTTACAATGAATAAGATTACAGACCTTTCAGGGATACTAAATAACATAAGTGGAATAGAGGTGTGCTGATTAGCCTCTTTGTTGAAATAGTGACCTGTGAATTCATGCCTAAATAGTGTGTGTGTGTGATTGTTTTGTTTTTTTTTCAATAATAATTGTTGAATATAATTTACACAAAAGGCCACTAGATGATGTAAAAATCACAATCAAATACATTAATTATTGCAGCACTTGTGTAAAGAAACTCATGCCTAAATGCTTTGTCAAAGAAAAGTGATAAAATTCACAGAATGAAGTGCTTTTATACTGTACCAGGATAGAGGGTGCACTAACACATATGGAGAGTATAACGCCAAGGGCAATTGAGTGGGGTATAAAAGACTAGAGCAAACAATAAACAATCCAACCATTGATCAGAGGAGCAAAGATGGAAATTCTGGTGGTCAAGTAATAGCTATAAGTGTCAACAAATGGTAGGCACATTTCGGAATGAGCTCCTTTTAGTGATTATAAATGCATGCCTGAAATAAGAACATGTAGCTAGGAAATCTCAAGACTAGCTAATGGTTGGAAAAAATCTGTCTCTAGTTTCAACTGAATTCAGCCAAAGAACTTTGGAAGATACATGTGTCAATAAAGAAAGTAAATGAGCATTTTTACTGCCAATTTGTCTAAAAAAAAAAACTGTTAAAGAGGTGTTATGGCCTTCAATATTTCTTCTGGGGTTTCCATGTTTCTTCGTATTTGCTTTTGCAACATAAGATACTATTCATTTCATCTCATAAATATCCTAAAGACACTAGGTTTTAACACTTGTTGATGTATCCTTAGCTTGGGCTTTAAGTGAGTGTTCTGTTTTTATGAATTGCATTTATTTGTTGTGACTTTTCTCTAACACATGTTCTCAACCATTAATTATCATTCCAGACTTTTAATATGCCGAAACTGTTATGCTTCCACCCAATTCTGTCGAAAAAACAAAAATTCAATATCTCTGCATGCATTTTCGATATCCATTTGTTCGCAAAATAGGTTTTATGAAGTTTTAAACGTCTCTGGCTTTTCATTTGTCCGGACGTGTTATTAATGCTGTGTTTTCACCTAGTTTCGTCACCAGGGTTATCTGCACCAGTTGTCTATAAATCAGCAGTGATAGACAAGAGAAAAGGCAGGTAGTAAACACCACGAACCGCCAACTGATAATGATATTGAGCGTTACATTATAACGCCCCCATAGCTAAAAAGACGAGCATGTTCGGTAAAGAGGATTAAAACACTTGATCCTCAATTGCAGGTCAATTCCCCTAACCACCTGGACATGAAGAGCAAAACATAAACGAAATAATCCGGAAACTGTACTTAATTTATTATTAACTTAACGTGTAATAGTTATGCTACGTATAGGTTAAAGTATTATTCAAAAGTTTATCTATATAAGCTACATGCATATGAAAAAATTATAAATAAAATATAACATAATTTTGACACAGGAGTATTAATTTTGTGACGTTCTGTTGTATTGAAATTTTCGTAGTGGAGTCAAACAGTTGTGTTTCATTATATGAACTTTTCAGAAATGTAGACAGTGTTGCCATTTACTTGATATGACGTCTACGTTTGTGATACACTTTCAAATATTAAAATTTCAATGCTTTAATTGCATACAGTCCTATAATATAGAAAGAAATGACTGCCAAAATCTCCAGAACACACAAAACTACTAGCAAACTAAGTCAAATCCACATTAAATTCACTGCTGGTACTCTCTCAGTACAAAATTGCTCTCCGCTATTAAAGCGGTAAGTCTACGGATTTACAACGCTAAAATAAGGGGTTCAACTCCCTTCGGTGGTCGCAGCAGATAGCCCGATGTGATTTTGCTATAAGAAAAGCACACACACACACACACAGTACAAAATTGAATTCGATTGTAGCTAGTGACGTGCGATAGTAAAATGATGGATGATTGTTTTTGGATTTCACGCAAAGCTACTCGAGGGTTATCTGCGCTAGCCGTCCCTAATTTAGCAATGTAAGACTAGAGGGAAGGGAGCTAGTCAATACCGCCAACTCTTGGGCTACTCTTTTACCAACGAATAGTGGGATTGACCATCACATTATAACACCCCCACGGCTGGGAGGGCGAGCATGTTTGGCGTGACGCGGATGCGAACCCGCGACCCTCAGATTACGAGTCGCACGCACGCCTTAACGCGCTTGGCCATGCCGGGCCAAACCTCTAAGGCTTGAAAGGGGTGAAAAGAAAATTTATATTGAGATTTTGATAATAAATAAAAGACACAGTCCAAATGGCTATTTGCGATAATCGTGTTTGTGCTTGAAATAATAAAAAAATATTTGTATCTCCGACGTCTACAAATAGTTTGAGTGCGGTGCTTCTCCATACTGGGTACGTGGGGGAATCCATAGTTTCGTCATCAGTGCTTGTCAGCCAATCAGCGCTCGCGTAGATGGGTATTTCTCGTTTTCTAAGCGGCATAGAAACACCAATGCGATCGTTCACAAGTTGGAAAAAAAAGAGGCCTCGTTCATCAGATTGTCTTCTTTCTGGCAAATCTAAAAGGACTAAAACTGTGCACCAAAAGTCAGTGACTGTCATGCGTTTTGTACAGTTTGTCACATCGATTTTTCTGTGGCGCATGGCAGGATAAACGATTATTCCAGACATACAAAATCGGCATCTCACCAACAAAGGGCTAAAACGATGCAGATAACGACATTTATGAGTGAGAATTCAGAATATGAAACCATAAATGCAGAAGTGATGTTCACGCAATTCGTCA
Organism: Tachypleus tridentatus; assembly: GCF_004210375.1. Taxonomy (NCBI): domain Eukaryota; kingdom Metazoa; phylum Arthropoda; class Merostomata; order Xiphosura; family Limulidae; genus Tachypleus; species Tachypleus tridentatus. The sequence goes on along the minus strand of NC_134836.1, from coordinate 87,532,453 downwards.
TTGCTCATAATTTCCCCCTAGCTGTAGCCGGTCGTGCAGAACATCTATTTAGAAAAATGTTCCCAGACTCTGATATAGCGAAAAAATATGGCTGTGCTAGAACCAAAACTACAGTCATTGTACAAATGTTGGGTTGTAAAGATGACAAAATGATTTCAAGCATACTTACTAACAGTGTTTACAGTTTACCCACAGATGGATCCACAGACATGGATGACTCAAAATTGTATCCAGTGGTTGTACCATATATTGATCCTTTGCTTGGAAAAATTGTTTGTTCTCTTTTGACAATGGTAGAATGAAAAGAAGCTTCAATGGGAGAGAATATTTTCAAGCTTTTGGACCACGAACTGACAAAGAGGAAAATTCCATGGGAAAACTCTTAGTTTTTCTTCAGACAATGCCTCAGTTATGTCTGGTATAGGTAAAGCTGTGATGGGACACATCTCAAGACGACAGCCTAGCATTTACTTCATGGGCTGTGCCTGTCACCACATGAATATTGCTGCCTAGAAAGCATCCAGAGAACTGCCCTGCCCAGTTTCTGATATATTGATAGATATCTACTATTTTCTGGGCAAAATTGCTAGCAAAAAACAACATTTCAAAGAGTTTCAAAGATTGTATGACAAAGAAACAAGAAAAATTCTACAACTTGTTAACACAAAATGGCTATCACTTTGGGTGTGCCTCAACAGAATATTGGGCATGTGGAAGCCATTGAAGAAGTATTTTCACTGTGAAAAGGAAAACTAGATTCAAAAGGATCTAAACGTGCAGCTTAGTCAGACACCAAAACTTTAACAGTCAGGATATCCTCTCAGCCACACAGGGACACAGTCAAGACATCCTCTCAGCCACACAGGGATACAGTCAAGACACCCTCTCAGCCACACAGGGACACAAGACAACAGTCTCCAAAAGCAGACAAAGAAACATTTGATATAACTCAGTGTATGTTTAGGCAGTCTGACCTTCAACTAAATAAGAGACAATCAATGAAAAAAGAGAAGAAATCGAAAGCTAGCAAGGAAGTAATCAAGAAAAGTTATGCGTAGAGAAAGTTAGAAAAGTTAACAGTTTTCTTGGACAACAAAATGAATTTGTTATTTTGTCTTTTTCTTCAGTCTGTAATTCCTCTATTTGAGCAAGCCAATTTGATATTGCAAAGAGAAGAACCTTGCATACACATTATGCATAGAACTCTGATTACACAAGTTAAAAATATACTTGTCAGATACATCAAGCCAGAATATCTTGAAGGCAACATCACTGAACTTGACTACAACAATGAATCCTTACATAAATCTGATGAGGCGGTTTCTATTGGAAATGCTACCAAGGAATATATTGTTAAATATGAAAAGGACCTGGACCTGATCAGCTTCTACACCAGTGTCAAGAAATACTATATTGCAGCTACAAATTACATGATGAAACATTTCCCTCTAAATGATGAACTTCTGATTCACGCAGAGTTTGCTGATCCAAAACTACAAGTCAGCAAAGATTTCTCTTCTCTACGCTTCTTCACAGACAGATATCCTGTCCTTGTCAATACACATGAGCACGAGACTATTGACAAGTTGGAAGGGCAATATTTGAACTATCAAATTGATACTTTCTTAGAAACTGTCCTTCAGTTGAATGTTGACAAGCTTTGGGTTCAGCTGTCTACAGGATGGAAATGGCAACCAGAAGTATGACATTCTGTGCAGGGTTATCCTTGGAATTCTTACAATCTTTCATTCTAATGCTGACAGTGGAAGGATATTTAGTTTAGTGACTTAAAACAAAAGCAAGTTCAGACCAAACTTGAGTACCTCAGTTTTGAGCAGTATTATAACACACAAGATGTGTATGCAGTCAAATAGATAATGTTGTTATAATTCCCAACCATCCCTAGACATTCTCATGAAAGCAAAGGCTGCAACAGCTGCAAAACTATTACAATAAGTATCATAAACATGATATAAACTAGTCCTTGCACAAAGGCTTTTTCTGCTTACTCTTTGTGCATGTTCAATGTTGTTTTACCAGTATATTTGTTTCTCTGAACTAAAAAAAAGACATAATTTCAAAAGAATTTTTTAATTTTAATTATTAAATACACAAAACAAGTCATAAATGAGCAATCTATAGCAGTAATAAATAATAATAATAAACAGCTTAGAGACATTGATCAGGCCTAGTAGCCGCAAATGATATAGGGCTCTGTCTACAATCATTACCCTCAGTCATTTGAAATAGTTGGCATCTCTGTAATAATAGTATGGGCAATTATATGCTAGGTTATTAATGCTGTACTGGGATTGCTTTTGGTCCCTCTTTGTTATAATGTTGATTTTGGTTTTAAAATTAAGCACAAAGCTACACATTGGTCTATCTTTACTCTGTCAATCACGGGTATCGAAACCCGGTTTCTAGTGGTGTCAGTCCGCAGACTTTCCGCTGTACCAGTGAAGCTCTAGTCTCTTGTATTTACAATAAAAATGTTATGTAGAAAAGATACGGAATATAACATTCAATAAAATAAAAATTAAATAATTAATTAATAACTACATAACATAAAAATGAGCATTCTGTACACCAGTCATTTCTCTATGATCGATGGTTCAAAATTAAGGACGGCGTCACGATATCTAAACTACAAACTAACAGGCCCAGCATGGCCATGCGGTTAAGGCACCCGACTCGTAATCCGAGGGTCGCGGATTCGAATCCCCGTCACACAAAACATGCTCGCCCTTTCAGCCGTGGGAACGTTATAGTGTGACGGTCAATTCCACTATTCGTTGGTAAAAGAGTAGCACAAGAGTTGGCGGTGGGAGGTAATGACTAGCTACCTTTCCTCTAGTCTTACACATCTAAATTAGGGACGGCTAGCACAGATAGCTCTCGAGTAGCTTTGCGCGAGATTCAAAAAACAAACAAGCAAACTGACAAATGTATGCGACATGACTTTATAATTGGAAGAATGATAGCTTATGCTCTAGCCAGTAATAAAAATTTCTTTAGCGTGTAAAAATAATTATAATCGTTCAGGCTGGATAAATAGTTGTATATTATTTGGCGCTTTATGGATGATTTAACAATTTTATATTGAAATAAGTTCCACAGTTTTGAATGCAAATAGTCGAATATTTTCAATTTATAATTTCTTTAACCCTTACCTCTACTTTTTTCCTTGTGGTCTTTTAAAACTAAAATGAGCAGATTCCATTTTAAATTAATAATTAAAGAATAACTTAAACCTATTATATTAGCTCTTGGCTAAAATGAGAAAATGAAATATTTTATTTTTAACTTTTTTACGCTCAACAGTAATTTGTTAATAACGTCCAATTATCTATATGTGTGTATTATTTAACATATGCATATACATAACTCCAACAATAAACGATCCATCATAAATTACTCTATTTTTGTTATTTGTGTACGTCTCAATACTAAATGAAAATGTAAAACTTAGAAGTATAATTATCACGCCACCTTCCTGGTAATTCAGCGGAAGTCTGAGGGCTTACGATATTAAAAATGCCGTGTGGGTAGCGCAGACATAGTCCATTTAAAAACAAGTCAGCTTTCGACTTTCTTCAGAAATGGTATTCCGGCAAACAAATTTGAAATGAAATTGACAGATATAATAATAATAATGAATTTCAAATGAAGTCAAAAACTTTTCAGAAATGTAAATTTTGTGATAGTAACACCCGTTATAATATCTATTAATGACAGAAACAATTATTAAAATAATTTTAAAATTTCGTTCCATATAGGGTTTATATTTATATCTAAGCCACAATTTCTTCAGTCCTTTATCCGGGAACATTGGCCTTTTAAAGCCATAAATAGTCTAATTGATTCTTCATTTCTGAAAATGTTTTTCGTGATTAGATATCACCACTTCTATTATTGGTAGTTTTTTTCACAATCACGACAATGCTCAGATATTCCACACAGGCTGGTTCATATTGTTAAAGGTCTTGTGTGTTTATTACTATCAAAGATGAAACAAGTGTTCTATATTACCAACATCAACTTGATTAAACCCACAAAGTATCTTTACACTATAGTCTTTTGATGTGTAGGTAGTGTTTGAGTTGTGACGTTTGTTAGGAGACATTTTACTTTTGCAGTCGATGTCTGTGTAGCGGTAGATCGAATTTTAACAGATATTACTAGGCCCGACATGGCTAGGTGGGTTAAGGCGTTAGACTTGTAATCCGAGGATCGCATGTTCGAATCCCCGTCACACCAAACATGCTTGCCCATTCAGCCGTGGGGGCGTTATATAGTAACGGTCAATTCGCTGGTAAGAGTAACTCAAGAGTTGGTGGTGGGTGGTAATGACTAGCTGCCTTACCTCTATCTAGGCTTACACTGCTAAATTAGGGACGGCTAGCGCAGATAGCCTTCGTATAGCTTTGCGCAAAATTCATAAACAAACAAACAATCTTCTAATGCTAGGCAGCAGGAAATATTTGGACAGGCAGAAAAAATAGTCTGATAGGGCTTAAATAATGCGATATATCGAACACAGTACTCAGAGAAATAAAATACTTCATTATTAAAACAGTGTTATACCTACTGTTAAACAAGTAGCATGTTGTATTATTAAGTCACTGAAACTAACACATGAAAGATCAAACTATTTCATCACACGAGATATAAAACTGTTTCTCTTGCCAAACAATTTTCAACTTCTGTGAGTTGGAACATACAATATATTTTTTATTTTTTTTATTTTTACACATTAGGTCCACTTTCGTGGCGTTTTCTGCTGATTTTTCAGTTGTGTATTTTGTGTGAGAGAAGTCATATCTGTTGAGCAAAATGGATCTTCATCCCCAACTTCATGAAATACAGCAAGGGTATCATAATTAATGGTTTAAAAAATAAATTGAATTAAGGGATAAATATAGTATAGATAAAAGTTCGTGTACATGTGGTCTAAGACATACTGGACAGACAAATAGGAACTTTAAGTTTAGAATGAAAGAACAACAGAATACGGTGGATATATTAAAAACGGACAAATCGGCTTCGGCGGAACATGTGGCGAAGTTTACACATGTTATTGACTGGGATAATGTAAAAAATATTTAGACAAGTCAAGAAAAGAGAATACTTAGAAACTGTTAAAAACAAAATGAATATAAGTAGAGGTTTAGGCCCAGGGCACATTGAAAGAAATTTTTGGAAACCATTGTTGTAAATGGCGCCACTGTAAAAAATATGTTAATTATACACGTACATGAGTGTATAAGAAACTTCATGTGTACTTTCTGGTTTATTCTTTTGTTTGTTTTTTGAAATTCGCGCAAAGGTACACGAGAGCTATCTACACTAGTCGTTCCTAATTTAGCATTTGAAGACATCTAGTCATCATCACCCATCATACTATTTGTCTAGAATTTTGGCTGAGTTATTTACGTATTTGTTTGATGTACTATTATACTCTATCCCGGACGAGTTTCCGATTTGTTATGTTACGTACGTTACCTATTAAGATTTCAAGCAGTCGGAAATTGTAATTTTAATTTAGAAATTAATTGAATGTCAACATATATATATTTATTTTATTTAAATATATTTTTTCTTTCGTAACGCAATTATATTTTAATAGATAAACAATAATATAATTTATAATAAATCTTATTAGAAATAATGGTTTATGTACAAAAGTTTTACAAACTTACAAATAATATTCAGTCTTCTATCTGGTCTGGAACTTGTTCCTTATTATTATTTTATTTTGGATGACTCCTATTTATTATGTTGTGTACGTTACATTTTACTACTTCATATAACTGGGATTTTAATTGAGCTTGGTATTTAATCAAATGATAATATTATTACATTTATTTTATTTGTCAACAAGACTGATACGCATAATTTCCTTTTATAATACATATATATTTTAACATACAAACATAAAAAACAACAATAAAACTTATAGTAACGGTTATTACTAATAGTTATTATAAATGATGGTTTATACACAACAGTTTTACGAACTTACAGACAACACTGGGTCTAAATCCTGTTGAGAACTGAATATTTTATCGACGATCCCGCTCCACGCTGAGCAAATTAATTCTGATTTGACATTGTTACAATTCGATTAAGTTAACGACGTTTTTGTTGGCTAGCCTCACACCAGGTGCAAGCTTATTCCTTGCAGCGAAGATATTTATTGTCCTCTCAGAAATAATAATGTCTGAAGTAATTCGCTGAAATTAAATGATTTGTAATGTACGAAATCTATAAACGTCACTGGTCAGATATCTGTAGCTTTTTTGGTTAATGAGCGTTTCTCAAAATTATAGTTTATACAGTACCGGATTATCCTAGTAGCAAAAGTAGCATACACTTCGGGCCCGAACTTTCAAGGGCCCGTAATAAATGCTTTCAAGCTATCAACACGAGTTGGCCATTCCCAAATTCTATGTTGATAAAAATGGAATGTTCATTTCGTTATGCACTTTAAGCGAAAGACAAAGTCTATAGGTCGTTTCTGATTAAACAAAATATAGATGGAACGCTCCATAAATGGATTTTGAAGGCTTTACAATTTATGTGCCGTTACATGCCGAAAAGTGCAGTATTTGCGTATTTGTATTCATGGCGATTCATGGCTGAAAATAATTCGCCAAAGAGAATTTACGGCCAAATGTTTAGCAACACGTGAAGACTAGTAGAACACATACTAAGATGCATGCAAAATGTAGTCCCAATAGTTGGTTGGTTTGGTGTTTTATGATGCAAAGCAACTAGGCTATCTTCATAGGTCCCGATAGAAGGTGAAAGACCGAAACCGCTAACCTCAGGCACTCAGTCGTTTTCTAATTTGCTTCTGCAACACTGAGCAGAAAAGCTTGTGCAAAACACACATTTAGCATTATATAAGTTACATACATTTCTAAATATATATTAAACTAAAACTAACATAGATATTAAAATGATATTAAATCCGTTACATAGTGGCTTTTCAAGACTCATAGATAGCGATACCAAGTGAAAGTAATTTTTAATACCATCCACGGTACTGTACTTTTAATATCTTACGTGATCTTGACAATACAAACTGAAGTCTGTAAGGATGGTTATGATAAAAACGACCTTTCTGTTTATTTATGTCCATTGTTGTATTCATTTTCGTAAAATCGTATAACGTAGCATATCGTACATTTGTTTTAACATGCCAGGAAAGCACGACCAATGCTGCTATTGCTTGGTATAGTTATCATGTATATTACTGGATTGTGTTGGTTATACCAGTTCGTGCATATTTCTTTATGCAAACGACAGTAATGCAAGGCCACAAGTTTCTATGTAAGTAAATTGGAGAGTAGAAGAAGGGGTACAGTACGTTATTAAGTGATTTATACGATATCATATGGCGAAATACTTTTGGCCATTTTACCATGACGGCGTCATCAGGAGCTCTCATTGTAAAATGTTAAAATAATAATAATAAAGTTTTCAGTAAAATGTTTTGCAGCAGTTAAAATCAACCACTCACAAAGACGGGCCCAATTGTTTTCAGTGGTGTTCCTGCTTACAGTGACGGGCCCATTGTTTTCAGTGGAGTTCCTAAAATAAAGCATTGTGTAGCCACGATTTTGAATAACATTAAATTTATAAATATATACAATTACACTGTTTATGAGCAACGTATTTCTGAATCATGTAAGTATGTCATATAGAAAATTTGTGTTATGAACATTTACTTGTAAGAATATAATATAATTTTTGCATTAGCCACGTGAATATAATTCCAGGTATCTTCATGAAATTAAGTTTGTGAATTGATCGATCACGGATGGTTTTGATAAACACATTCTTGCAGAAGACAGATGATATCAGTCATCGTTAACAGTGAAAGATATAGCACTTACAGTCATGTGAAAAAGTTAGGACACCCTATAAAAGCCTGTGCATTTTTCTAACATTTTTCGATATATAGATATTTAATCTCGATTTCAACAATACTGAGAGATTATAGGAATATAACTAAACAATTAAAACTGAAGAAAAGACTTTTAGTTCTCGTTTATTTCAACATGTGGTTATTTAGTTTAACTCTACAGCCGTTGTGTGTTTTACTCAATTTTGTATTGAGTTTAACGAATGATTTATTTGAATAGAATATATGCCCAGCATTTTAATTCTACTGTATGATTAACTTTATATTTTTCTAATAATTTTATGATGCATTTTAGTTCTATTTTATTCATATTTTAGTTAATTATATATTTAGCTTTAACTAATTTTATTCATATTTTAGTTAATTATATATTCAGCTTTAACTAATTTTATTCATATTTTAGTTAATTATACATTCAGCTTTAATTATATTTAATAACACTCCTTTAACTCTGTCTTTAGTTTTATCATTTGTCTTATTTATTTATTTAACACTTGTGTCATTAAATTTAACATAATTTTAAGGTTTAGGTTTAGTGTTGTTGTGAATGAGGAATCGGAAGGGGGATATTTGGTAAATATATATATATCCATTTATAGCCCAACATGGCTAGGTGGTTAAGGCATTCGACCCGTAACTTTAGGGTTGCAGGTTCGAATCCTTGTCACACCTAACATGCTAACCCTTTCAGTAATACGACGGTTAATCCTACTATTCGTTAGTAAAATATTAGCCCAAGAGTTGGCGGTGGATGGTGATGATTAGCTGTCTTCCCTCAAGTCTTACACTTCTAAATTAGGGACGACTAGCGCAAGTAGCCCTTGAGTAGTTTTAGCACTTAAATGTAATTGGTGAGAAAAGAGTTCCAGAACTTTTTTTGATGCCACTTAATAATTATAACTTTCAAAATACCGTGGTTACGTTTCCTTGTTTCATGCTATAGTCTTTCAAATGTAACCCAGATTAATACAGTTAAGTTTTTTTTATGTTCACAGTAATTATCTTGGAGGTTAGCGGTTAATTATACCTTAGATATTTCAGTCACGTCAATAGCGCATTGTCTTCTTTGAATCTGTCAGTTCAACGCATATGTTTGAGAATAATACAGTTTAACGCTGTATATTTAGTTAGTTTCTGTAATGAGCTAAAACTCTTTCCTCAGTTGTGGAACATAAAACCAAAGAAAACTTCTATGGACCATCCAAAATTATGTCTACTCTTTTGGTGTTGTTTTTTTATTTGGGGTTATAACTACAGGATTATCGTAATAAAGGAAACTTAATACTTAATAATTTGTGTAAGTGAGTATATGAAACATTAAATATGTAAACATTTTAAAACCAGTTTAGTTATAAGCAGGTATTTAAAATATATTAATGTGTGTACATTTGTTACTCAGTGTAAAAAGTTATGATTTGATTTGTTTCTAACTTTACAGCTTCTGGTTCTCAATTTGCTTTGTAAAATCAACAACAGAATTGTATTGTTAACCGTTTAAAATTAGCTTTGGTCTTGAATTGAAGCTTGGCTTTTCTTATAATTATGTATTTTTTTCTACATTCGTATGTTCATATTACATATTATTGTAGACCACACTCAAACATTTGTTATCATATGTCACCCAAAACCTATATAACTGAATGTTTATAAATCTTAACTCATGTTAAGTTAAAACAATCTTGTAATCATTGATAATGTTATGTTCTCAGCTGTAATCAGTTAAGCAAAGTTTCCATATACACTGCTGGCCAATGAACATAAAGAAAAAATATGCATTTTCCGTTGTTAGACTCGACCACTTATTTGAGTAGAGCTTCGAAAGATGAAAATAAGAAAAGGGAAAATAAAAATAAAAACGGTTTTGAGCATTTAAAAGGGAAAATGTGAACACTATGAAATTATTCTAAATACTAGCTGGTCAAATGTTTAAGACCATGCCAAAAAAGAAGCCCTAAACAGGATAGAAAATGCCCAACAAGAGGTCTCAGTAGTGAGTTGCACGGCCATCATTGCGAATAACTTTAAACATTCGCTTTGGCACGGTCGATATAAGAAGGATGGCTGGAATGTAATTCCAAGTGGTGAAGATAGCTTTGCGAAGACCATGCACCGTTTGGAATTTAAGTCCATTTCTATAGACTTCCCTTGTCATCCACCCCAAACATTTTCAATGGGGTTCAGTTCGTGCGAACACACTGGATGGTTCAAAAGAATCACGCTATTCGCCATGAAAAGGTCCTTTGTCCTGCGGGCATTGTGGATTGCAGCGTTGTCCTGCTGAAAGATCCAGTCATTTCCACACAAGCGAGGGCCTTCAGTCAATAAGGATGCTCTCTCCAACATGCCAATGTAGCCAGTCGCTGTTTGACGTCCCTGTATAACCTGAAGCTCCATTGTTCCATGGAAGGAGAAAGCACCCCAGATCATGATGGAACCTCCTCCACTGTATCGTGTAGAAAATGTCTCCAGTGGGATATCCTTATCGTTCCAATAATGTTGGAAGTCATCTGGACCATCTAGGTTAAATTGTTCTCATCAAAGAACAAAACCTTCTTCCACTTTTCTACATTCCATGTTTGGTGCTTCTCAGTAAAGTTTAAATGAGCTGTTTTGCAGTGTGGAAGGAGGCATGGCCTTTGAAGACATTTACAGATTTTAACGCATTTCTCTTGTAGATGCCATCTTATTGTTCTTGAGTCGCATTCTGCATCCATAAGGGCCTTAATCTGGTTCAACAATTGGCTGGTGTCTTATCGGACAACCCTTCGAATCCTCCAGCTCAACGCCGGCAAAATTTTCTTGGGCCGAGCACTTGAAATTCTTGTTCTGTACCCCTCAGGGTCTTTTAAGAAATTTGCAACAGCAGTTTTACTAAGCCCAATTTCACCAGCGATGGCATGTTGAGAGAGACCTTGCTTTTGCAGCTCGACAATTCTGCCACTTTCAAACTCTCTCAACTTTTTAGCCTTTGCCATGTTTTTACCCAATGTAACACAGGAGATGGCAGTGGGAGATGTTGACAATGCTAATGCTTGAACACAAATGATTAAATTTCGTTACGTGTTTACCTTCTAACGCTTCGTTTCAGTATGGTCTTAAACGTTTGACCAGCTAGTATTTAAGCTAATTTTATAGTGTTCGCATTTTCCCTTTCAAATACTATTTTTTTTATTTTCCCTTTTCTTATTTTCATCTTTCGAAGCTCTACGCAAATAAATGGTTGAGTCTAACAACGCAAAATGCATATTTTTCTTTATGTTCATTGGCCTTAAGATTTTGGCCAGCAGTGTATATGTAGAGCGTCCAGAGATAAAAATAAAATATGTAACTACCACTATGATATAACTAAATGATGCTAATGAAAAGTATAAAAAATACGTAATATGAAATCAATCTAATCAGTTTTTCAGAGCAGCTTAAACAAATTGTACTTAGTGAAGACTTTATAAATCAAAGTATCAATAATTTAGAAATAAATAAAATGAATTCAAAAACCACAAATAATTTGAAAATTGGGTCATATAATCACATGCATTTATTGACTCTGACCCTTTTAATTAGAGCCCAACCTTGACGGTGTGAAACCTGAGTACATACGTGATGAAACTGCCAATACAGATAGGGGCAAATTCCCTGTTGATATTGAAGACACAGTTGACAAAATATTTATCACAGAACGTGAATACTGCAAATCAAACGGTTAATTTTTCGCTGCCCTAGTCAAAAAATAAATATTTTTCTGGTTACTTCTACGTTATCAAGACTAAAATGACTAATAATGTGGTTCTACTATTCTACAAATTGAACTTTGTTTGTTGTGGCCATGTTGTCTTTTCATTGACACAAGTAAACTTAGATGTCGTCATGGATACGTAGCTGGAAGAAAACGACGCAAAGTATACACGGCCGTGAGTGTTCCATTAACCCTTTTATCACTGATGTAGTATTTGACCTAAAATAACGAATGGTGAATATGGAGCATAAGATTTAGAAGAAACCAAACTTTTTGAGACAAGTTCTTCTGTGACCAGTGAAAATAACTAATATTAGCTAAAATTATTTGGCTTTTAGAAACCATACAGAAATATATCTAAGGAACGAAAAATACCATTTTTCCATTACAAATAAGCTATTAACCGATTTTGAATCCATTGTTAAGCAACATTTGATCATTAACGTATGTGACTCCTACTATGGAAAGCGAAATGATACGGATTTCTTTTTCTTCAAAATGCTTATTGTTGACGTTCAGGTTATATTATTTTACTTCATCATAAACATGAAACAAAATATTTTGAAAGATTATCTAATAAGCTCACGTTACTAAAAATAACAGTGAGAAAACTGATGAAAGGAATTTATTAAGAACTTTCTTGGTTCTAATGAAATCTGAAACTAGAGTACCGTTGAAATGATAACTGAAATGTAAAGATGTTTGTGAAAGAAGAAAACAAAAGAGGGATCGTCCTTAATAAAATTTGTGGCCAAGTCTGATAACAGTGCTTATAGAGATTGAAATATAACTTAAAAGCTTCAAATGCACAGTACACTCATTGTGATGCGTATCACTCTAACCACGTGAGTGACGCTGTTAAAGATAGTTACGGAAGTGAGTTTTGTTTCATCTTCTTTTACCATGCTTCTTGGAATTTATGTATTATTCAATCTGAGCATCAACCGGAAAGATGGAAATTAATCTTTATCAAAAAGTGAATTAAACGTTAATACAAAGAAATTTTGATTAGATTATCCGTGAAAATAAGAAAACGTATGATCTTAGATCTCTCAAACTTAACTGTGATTCTGATAAAAAGTCTTTCGTAAATTAAATATATTAAATATGATTTCTAAGCATTTTCTAGACCTCACGAAAGTCCTACATCGTTTCATAATGCATCACCGTTGCCAAGTTTAAAAGTAATTCAATGAAACAAAGAAAAAGACCACCTGGTCATGCCGGGCCATCATTTAGCTTGAAAGACAATTTTTATTTCAGTATGATCACACATTAAATTATATTAAAGCTTTACACATTTTCAAAATCTTAGCCTATGTAATTAAAACATTACTCTTTTTATGTACATGGTACCTGCAACTTTTCATTTGTTGTTAAAACAGTCCATTCGAAGCCTGACAAAGGCTGCACATCATAAAAACTCTCGGAAGCTCATTATGAATTTTTACCTTGCCATTAACTTTTTCATAGTTGAACTTTGCTAAGAAAAAAACAACAACGAAATCCGCGCATTTTATTCTGCCCAGCTTTTTTTTTTTACCAATTCCATTCATTAGGAGGCCCGGCATGGCCAGGTGGGTTAAGGCATGCGACTAGTGATCTGAGGGTCGCGGATTTGCATCCCCATCGCGCCAAACATGTTCGCCTTTTCAGCTGTGGGGGCGTTATAATGTGCGGTGAATCCCACTATTCGTTAGTAAAAGAGTAGCCCAAGAGGTGGCGGTGGGTGGTGATTACTAGCTATCTTCCCTCTAGTCTTACACTGCTAAATTAGGGACGACTAGCGTAGATAGCCCTCGATTAGCTTTGCCCGAAATTAAAAACAAAACAAAAAAACAATCCATTCATTACAACGAACGTCGCCCCCCCCCCCCAGTGGCTCAGCTGTATGTCTGCGGACTCACACCGCTAAAAATCGGGTTTCGATACCCGTGATTGGTATAGCACAGATAGCCCATTGTGTAGCTTTGTGCTTAATTACGAACAAAGAAGAACGAACGTCACGAGAGAATTTGAAACCAAGCCATTGTTTCGGATCTTTCGATTAAATTGTCCAAATGCTTCCACTTTCCTATAAAAAATGAAAAAACAACGCATTAGGAATTTATTGATTATTACTCTTATTCGGCATTTCCAGAAAAAAACAGCTATAAAATAAAATGGATTGATTTCAAAAAGCTCCCAAACATTAAACGAAACTATTCGCTATGTTGCAAACACTGCTAATTAATGAAACATGGAGCGATTTACGCCTCGAAATAACTGCATATAATAAACGTATTCAAAAAAAGAAACCAAATTTTACAATGTTTCGGCTCTTTACCTTTTGAACAGAAGATTCTCTCATGTGAAAAAGAAATCTTTAATAGGAAATTGTTGTAAGAGACTGAAATCTTCATAGATATGAAAACTAT